>NW_006399772.1:20126937-20147318 GCF_000299155.1 Elephantulus edwardii
TATCATCCTTATTCGTCCAGAAAATGGGAGGGAAATCTTAGACCACAGTAACTGAATTACTTGATGAGTTTTTAAAACATACACACTGATAATTCAGATTTTTCCTCAGAGGAATGAACAGGCATTTCAAAAACAATCGGCAGGAACTTGAAAATACTGTTCCAAGCCCCTCCATCCCACATTTGGTGCATTCTAAAAGATATCCTCCAAAGATTTCAGTATGTACTCAAACTCAGGTCAGAGCCATTGGCCTAAATGAATACTTCTGATGGCAGTTGTTTCATTTATGGATACAGATCATCCTTTAACATTCTGATTTCATTGTGTTGAGGCTTGGTGGCTTAGTGATTAAAACACTCAGTTGTCCAGCAAAAGGTCCATGGTTCAAATCCATGTTCTGTAAGAGAAAGATGTGGCAGTTTTCTTCCCTAAGGATTTACCTCCACCCTGCAGGACTGTTCTGAGTTGAAATGAACTCCAAGGCAAATGCCTCTGTATAGGGAGTTCCAGCAAAGACCACAGTGGTATTTCATAAAATAGAGCAGAACCAGTGAGTCTAGAGTCACTGCTCCTAGTCATGAAGACGCTACAAGGACGTGAGTAGTTTGCTCTTCACCCTCCGGCCACAGTCATTCAGAGCTTTAGAACTAATATCACATATAAACAATCTCTACTCACAGAAAAGCCTCTAAAAGGGTTTTTTCATTGTCTTTAAATTTTACTTCATTTCAACAATTTGAAGTAAGTGTAGCTACTTATGAGTGTGTTTTTCCCATGTCACTTAATTCAGACTAAGTAAAAGGTCAGAATGAGGCTTTTAAAAACAAGCATTATTCTTCCTTTGGAGAGAGAGTCCGCCATTAACAAAGCTGGGTTTAAAGCTTCCATCATCTAATACCTGGAAGACTTCATTTTGATTCTTTATTAGAGGTCAAAACTGGAATTCAATTAAATGCTTTCAAATTTGCAAGTAGTAAGTGATAAAAAAAGAGGGAAAATTGACATGCTTTCACAAAAATCTTCACTTTTGGAGGGTTTATTTCCTGTTTATTTGGCAGCTTGTGGATGAATATCCCACTCATTTGAATTTTTTAAACAACCTCATAAGTATAAGTTGAAAGTTTTGTGTAGAAATAAACACAGTGTCGGTTTACTTAAAATGTTATCACTAGTATAGCTGATCAGACCTCTGATGGTATAGCTCAGTCTACTTTGCTGCTGACCAAAAAGTCATGTGTATCTAGCAGTTCATATACACCAGTAACTCTTGAGGAGAAAGACGGAAAATCTCATCATTTAAGATTTGCAGCCTCTGAAATCTGCTACAGGGCCACTACGAACTGCAAGGCAAACTTAAACAAGTTCCACTGTGCCGGGTGATTGAATATGAATTTATCCCACTAAACTCTGCAAACGATGTAGGCACAGACCCACTGGGCATGGGTGTGCTTTTGCAGGGGAAAAGTATTACCATATTTAACTGGTTTATACATATTTTGGAGAAAGACATCATACTTGGTAGGGTGGAGGGACAGTGCAGGAGAGGAAGACCCTCTGTGAGCTGGATAGATGCAGTGACTGGGGTAATCAGGGTAGATGTGTCGGAGACAGTGAGATTGGCACAGGACGGAATAAGGTTTAGAGCTGTTGAACATAGGGTCTCTATGAGTCATGGGTGACTCAATAGTACATAACAACAACTATCTATCTATCTAACTATCTATCTATCTAGTAGCTAGCTAGCTAGCTAGCTAGCTAGCTACCTACACACACATATATATACTCCCATAGAAACACAGAAACTTCCTTAATTGTCAAATGACAGATGACTGGTGGCCTAGTGCAATCCTGAAGGCACACAGTTCGAATCCATCAGCAGCTTCATGGGAGAAGCATGGACAATCTCCTCCCACGCAATTAACTGCCTCTGAAAATCCGCTGGAAGTTCGGCAGCTATGGGTCAATTCTGACTTAATGGTACACAACAACAATATTGAAGGTTTTGTTCAATAGCGTTTGTGATGGAGGTTTGGTTTTGTGTTTAGCAAGAACAAGTATAATTTGGATAGCAGAGAATATCAGAGGAATGTCCATCTGTGTTTCATTGACTATGCAAAGGCTTTTGACTGGGTGGATCACAACAAGCTGTGGCTGACTCTGAGAAGAATGGGAATCACAGAATATTTGATTGTGCTCATGCAAAACCTATATTTGGACCAGGAAACAGTTGTCAGAACACAGCAAGGAAATACTGTATGGTTCAAAATGACAAAAAGTGTATGCCAGGGATGCATCCTACCTTTATGAGGAGGAATGTGGCGTCAGGATTGGAAGAAAACTCATCAACAACTTGTGTTATGAAGATGATGCAAACTTTTCTTGCTGAAACTGAGGAGGACCTGAGACAAATCAAGGATGGAAGTCTTTAATATGGATTGAAGCTCAACATCAAGAAAACAAAGATTCTCACTACTGGGCCAATTGGCAGCATCATGATAGGTGGAGAATAGATAATGATTGTTAACAGCTTTGCCTTGCTTGGCTCCACAATCGACACTCTTGGTACTGTTGTTGTTGTTGTTAAGTGTGACCCTATGAACAGAGTCCTCAACACTTGCATGACTTTCATCCTTCCTCCAGGTTAATAGAGTTTCCAAAGGCAAACTATTTACAGAAGTGGATGCCACTCCTGCTTCCAAACCTGCTTTAATAAGGTAGCTCCACAAAACACTGTCCAACACGGGTAACCATTATCGCTTTTGACACATCAGTGTCACAGCAGCCAGTAAATCAAAAGATGAATTGCATTGGGAAAATCTGCTTTTGGAGGTATTTCTAGAGTACTGAAGAGCAAAGACGTCAGTCTAGAAATTAAGGTAAACTTGATCCGAGTCATAGTGTTCATAATTACTTGCTATGCATCAGAGAGCTGGACAGTGACTAAAGATGACAGAAGAATTACATTGTGGTTCTGAAGTCCTGGCGAGGGTGAAACCATGCTGCTCCTTGGAGGCTAGGATTTTGAGGCTCAGTCTCACATATTTTGACCATGTCGTCAGGAGGGACCAATCCTTGGAAAAGGACATCATACTTGCAAGGGTAGAGGATGGATTGATTCAGTGACTGGGGTAATTGGGGTAAGTGTGTCCGAGACAATGAAATTGGGTCAAGATAGTGTAGGGCACATAACAACAGTAAGTCTTTAGTCAATATATGTTGGGTTTGTATGCCATTAAGTTGGAAATGACTCTTAGCTGACCCTCTGGAAAGTTTTCAGAGACAGTTAAACTCATGAGAACAGAGTGCCCATTCTCCTACGGAGCAGCTGGTAGATTCAAACCCCAAGACTTCGAGAATACAACACAGCTTCTTACCTCTAGACCACCAGAGCTCCCTAAAAAGGAGTTATAATACTGCTACTCGTAGAACGTTTATGGATATTGCCTTATACAATTTAAAAAGTGTTAGCTACTAAACCTTGTTTTTAGGTGTAACTCTTGAAGGAAGCACTGTGTAGCAATTATGTGAATGATATCAGATCTCAACGACTGAGCTATGAGAAAAGATGGGAGAAGTTGAGCAAATTCTCAGTGGGAAAGAAAAGACTTCACATAACCCAATTGAAGTTTTAAAAATTGTACTGTGAATTGATCAAATTGATCCCAGCAAATTCTTTAGGCTTCACAACCAGAGAGGTGAGTAGATATGATCTGAAAATTACGAAGTTGGGAACAAGGTAAAAAATGAGGAAGGCAAAACCTCTTTTGCACAAAGGATAATAAGCATATGGAATAAATTACTATAAAGGCCCCTGAAGCAAGGAGCATCATTGAATACAGGAGGGAATGAAATGAATTTCTAAATGAAAAGGGAAGATAGTGAAGAACAGGGGGAAAATAGGCTAATGGAAATAAGGGAAACTCTAAAAAGCAGAGAAACCTTTCATGGCGTCCCTTTACTCTGCTCTGATAGCGCTGTTAAATGGCTTTTGGCATAGCTTATAACCTACAAGAATGTCAGCATCATGCTCCTTGCTGTCACTTTAACCAAATGTTATCTGGCATTTAACATTGTTCTTCCTTCAGGAATGTCTAAATACAAATCCATTTATTCTACTTCTACTTTGATTTGGGAATATTGTCCACTTTTCTGACCAAAGATGTTCAACTTTTTCACTATGGATCTTGCATATGCCAAGACCCTCCCCTCTTACTTCATTGCTTAAAAAAATAATAAATCAAGTATTGCTCATAAGCACCGATAATCGAGCACATGTCTTAATAATAGATGAGATGATTTTCAACAGGACACGCAGAAAATGGGAAGGCAGATTAACCATTTGTAAACTCTAAGTAACGGGACTGACTGTGTCTCCTTGAGCACATTGTCTCCTGCTATGTTTGTAAAAGGTCCCCACCTTCTTTGCTGGAAGCAAGAATCTCTATTTCTCAAAGTGTGCTGTAGCTATACTCACTATTTCAAATGCTGGATGATTTGAAACATTAATATCTAAGGTATTGCTAGCTAATTATTTAGCAGTTACTTCAGTGACTTAGATGGGGAATAGGTTACCTTTGGGAGAAGGGATTCTGCTTTCAAGTCGTACTAACTAACGTATTATTACTAGAAGTGATGTTGTACATGTGACCACCAACTCTCTCCCAAAAGGCAGCTCTCACTGTAGAACATACTTAATGTAAGCATAGCTACTAAGTGCTTAGGGAAGATCTTTTCTGTTCAAATGGACAAGAAAAGGGATTTTTCTTTTTTGATACTTTTTAAGTATTCCCTTCCACAGTTATAGTCCTTTCAACACATGTGGACAGGACACTATTCAATTATTATCCAATTCTCCATCACTCCCACTCCCTCACTGCCATCGAGTTGGAATAGACTCACAGCTGACCTGCTGCTGGTTTTCCCAGACTGTCACTTACATGAGAGATGCCTCTTCTTTCTACAGTGGAGCTACTGGTGGATTCAAACCGACTATGAGGTTACCCTGTGGGTTAGCAGCCCAACTCCTTAAGGATTATGCCACCAAGCTCTCTGTATCCAAATAGTAATGCAAAAGTCCCAGCACGCACAGACTAAGACAAGCGCTTATGAATCAATAGGTGAGAACTTTTCGAACTGCTCAATCATTAGAGGGCATCTCCAGGTAGAAAAAAAAAATCATCCATAACTAATCAATAATTTTGTTAGCTAGGATGCTTAGTATTTTACTTTGAGAATCAGATATGCCATCTACCTACTCTTTGGAGCCAAGTCTACCAGTTGCTGTGGAGGCAACCCCAGCTGTTGGCATCCTATGTGGCTGAATACACCTGGGGCCACAGTGGGTCAAGGATTGCTCTTTCAGAAGGAAATACCCACTTCAAGGTTGACTCAAACCTCCAACCATTCACTTAGCAGCCTAGTTCATTAACCACCAGCACCTCATCAGCATGTAGGAAATCAAGTACAGATTACAGTTGACCAAGATTTGCAAAGTTATGGTTTCAAGAATGAATGCCTAAAATGCCAGAGGATCACATCTGGAGAAGTAGAAAGAGATGAAAAGCTAGAAAAAGTCCCATTGGGTTCTCATGTTAGAACAGAACATAGCTTCTTTAAACTGCTTAAGAGTGACTTATCATAATTGCCCGGAAAAGGTAAGTACGCTTATACATCTAGATCTTCAGTCTAGCACAGTGTTGAGAAGATCTTGGAGCTGTTATTACCACTCCGTTGTTCTTTGCTCTTTGCCAAGCTACCCCTTGAAAACTCAAGACCAAACTCACTGACAACAGGCCAATTCTGACTCACGCTGCTACATAAGCATGGCGTTCTTTTTCATGGGATTAATGATCTTATATCTGTCCTTCCAGAACATATTCGTAACCTATTGGGTTTGGCAGTAGAAGTGAAAGCTAGTTAAAAATCATTGCACAGAACCTCACATGTATGTAAATTCAGAAAGAAGCTGGGGGAAATGTGGTTGGAAAGCACTGAGGAAAGTTTGAGCAGTAAAACTAGCCACTTTTCCTACACAAACAATGTCTTTCCTATCTGATCCCTTTTATAATAGGGCACAGAGGGGGAAAATTTACACCAAATGGCACTGAAAGTTACTTAGAGCATATTTGTCTTATAAAGGCAATCTCAGACTGTGAGTGAGATTGTGTTTTTTGCACATGTGTGTGTGTGTCCCTCAAGTCGAAGAAAGAGCAAGATTTTTGTGATTCCTTTTCCCAGGCAGGTAGAACGGGAGCTGAGCAAACAAATATTTGCCTAAGGAGTTAATAGCATTGATTCATTTAGATTGGCAATACTTAAAGGTATTTTTCATTTGTGAGCTGATTGTGGTTTATCGAAATAAAGAAACAACACCACTATGGAGGAGCATTTGTCCTGTGTTTAAATTTTAGGAGCAAAATGTACAGTGTACAGTTAAAGCAACACACACTAGTATTTTGTGGATGCTGAGATTAATTTTCAATATGCAGTCTCCTTTGGGATATTTCTATTCTTCCAATCAGCATGGAACTGTCCATCAAAACTAACATTATAATTTTTTTTAAACTTGGCTCTGCAAATGTTTCAGGGCTTTCTTTAAAGAGCTCCAGACAGATTAGCCATCTTCCTGTAAAAATGACCTCTGTCATTTCCCCCACTACTGCCTTGTTATTACAATGCAGTTGACTTCAGAGGAGGAACGGGCCTTCTCCTCTTATTCTCCTGCTCCTTTTAGATAATTTTAGAACTATTTGTTTTCTTAAACATAGAATTTATGACCATTTCATACATAAAAAGCTCCATATTTACTTTAGACTCCAACATGTATTGCAATTTCATGTTTATTTCTAATTAGAGTGGAAAGAAAGAGTTTCCAAAAGGGAAAACACCCCTTCTCCCTAACCCTCTACAAATTGCTTCCATCATGTTTGAACCCTGCTAAGCATTTTTAATAGATATGTGCCCTTAGCTCATTTTTTTTGCATGCTAACAATTTAATCTGAATACCAATATAGACACAAAATAAGGGATTGTTTCCTGCCAGGGGTATCTGCAGAAGAAATCTTGGAGTAAAACATTGTCTTTGCAGCTCATTGTGTCTCTAATTAGAGTGGAAGGAGGCAGAAACTAGCTTGTTGGTGGCAGCCTGTGTTTAGCATGCCCCAGAGCCTCAAACTCCTGTGGGTATCAAAGTGCACTAATTAAATGAGGGGTCCACAATACGGCACTAAACATCAGAGTGCGAGGAAGAGTCCAGTGTCCTCCGTGCCTTTGAGAATCTGTGGCCCACGCTAATTACCCATTGTTGAATTGACTTCCCATTCTGTGCGGAATGAATGGTTCCACTCTCCCGCCTTCCCCCGCCCCCTCCCCCTTTCTATTTTACCATCTTTGCTTTGGCCGCCTAATTAATCTTATGGAAATCTCCCGAAGCCAGATTCCAGCAAGGTTGCCCCGATGTTTATAATTTGATTTGTGATGATAAAAGTGAAGGCACCCGGTGATGGAACAGTGTCATTTTCAACACTCTTGAGAATCCAAGAGGCTATCAATCTTTCCCACGTGCGCGGCAAACTGATATCCTAGAAAATTAACTTCAATTAATAACAGAAATCCCCAGACACACAGGAAAGTGGAGCTGCTTTGAAAGAGAACCTTCAAAGATGTCTCTGGACTGTCTTTTATATGCAGACCTTTTTTATGTATAAGAAATTCTCAATGAGGAAGTATACATACATACATACGTGTTTCTACCTCCCACCTCCATTTCTAATTTCAGGAAGGTATGGCATCTTTCATATTTAGTGTAGAAAGAATTTAACCAAAGTTCTCTAGGTTAACTATCAAAGCATTACTGTATTTAAGCTCCGACATTTGGTCTTTCTTTTTTTTCCCCCTTTTGATTTGATGAGCAATGAAATTTAAAACAGAATTTGAAAACTTTTCTGCTTACTAGAAAAGATTGTATGTGTATGATAAACATCTTTTTTTTTTTTAAAAAAAGGTATATATGTGTGTACAAACACACAAACACTAACAGTCACTGAAATTTCTAACAGGGAAGTAAGTGGTCAAGAAATCTTTCCAACATGTGGATGACTACATTGAATTAGTAACAAAAGATTCTTTTAAAAAAAATTATAGCAGGGTCAACACAAGCCTCTTTTCTCTGTCTAAATATATACTCCAATTATAGATTACATGATTTTAAAGGTAAATTTCATTTTTTAATGAAAATATTGAAAACATTTGTACTATTTTGTCATCACAATTAGAATAAAAGCACCATCCAAAATAATCTGTAAATAAAGATGCCTCATTTCTTTCCTTTTTTGTCCCAAATCTTTTCCTTCTCTAGCTTTTTTGCTAATGTTTCTACTTTTTTCCTAAAATCCTCAAAGTTATTAATGTGCAACTCAAAAATATAAAACATAATTTTTACTAATACTTGATGAACATCTATGAATATCTTATTTAACTCATTAAATGGGGGAGGGGGACCAACAAGATGGAAGAATTGTCTTTGAAAGAATGAGAGGCCTACAAATTACCATAGAACCATAGCAAGAAAAAAATCATGAACTACAGCTACAGATTACAAACACCCATTCATCCTCGGGATCAATGTGAATGTAACCTTTTGGGTTTACTTTGTGGCTGGGCAGAAAAGAACATTATCATACCTTATTAGTTGTCCAAAAAAGTGAACTGTGAACTTTTCAGATGTAAAATATCTTGGCCTAATCAAGTGTAATTTCAAAATAAAATAAAGTTAGGTTCCTAGAGAGAATCAGAGGATCCTTAGCCTCAGACAGAATTATTAGATAATTCTTTAGTATGACATGAAGGGAACACAGTTACATTTCCGTCATTTCCCAAGTTTTGGATTATTTTCTTTCCTAAAGTGAATGCACTGATAGGTTTTATGAAGGAGGTGACAGCTCAAGTTCACATTGTTTCCACAAAAGAAGAAACCATGCTGATGTAATTGTAAAGGAATTAGCCGCTAATAGGAAGGCTGGAAGTTCAAATCCATCTTTTGATTTTCCAGAAAAGAAGACCTGGCTCTCTGTGTCCATCCACATTACAGCCAATAAAATGTTCTGGAGCAGTTCTACTCTGTCACAGCAATCCCAGTGCATCCGGATCGACTAACGGGTACCCAACAACAACAGTAATAATCAAAGCAGGAAGCCACAGTAATAGACACTCTAAATTGATCAAAAAACAATAAAAAAAATCCACTCTGGGCTTTGATTCAGCAGCTAGAAGTGATTATGTTTGCTGCAATTTTAGCTCTTCTCAGAATTGCTATCATATGCTTGAACTCATTTTGTAGTATTTCTAGTTGTTGTTTTTGTGGTTTTTTTTAAAAAAAACACTATTAACAAATATAGCTAATAAAATGGCGTCATGAATTGATTCATGTCCCTCCAAAATATATGTTGTAGCTACTCACCTCTATGTTTGAGGGTAAGGAGCCCTGGTGGCGCGGTTGTTAGGGAGTTGTGTTGCTAATACAAAGGCTACACCTCTCTGGTGGTTCAAATCCCCCAGGGGCTTCTCAGGAGGAAGATGGGCATCTCCCTTCTGATTTATGGCCTCTTGAAAATCTGCTGCAGGGTCAGCTTCGAGTTGGTTCTGACTTGACAGCAATGAGTTTGTGTGGTGTTTTTGTTTTGTTTCAGTGTCCCAGTGGCTAGAATCCCATTTGGAATGGATTGTCTTTGTTATGTTAATAAAGCAAGATTAATGTAGATTGTGTTTTGAGTAAATCTCTTCTGCAATACAAAGGAGACTGAACAAGCAATTAAGAGACAGTTATTATGTTCCATAGAGTAGGAATTGACTCATCACTGAGTCTGCAGTGGATTTTCAGAAGGTGTAAATCACACAGGAGGAGTGTGTCCATCTTTCTCCTGCAGAGAAGCTGATGGATTTGCATGGCATGTCTTTGGGTTGGCAGTGCAACTCCTTACCACTGACCTACTACAGTGCCCTAAGAGACGCAGCGAAGAGGTTAAGTAGGTAGAAGAGACATGGCAATCTCCCAGAACGTTGAGAGTCAAGGGCCTTCTTCTAGAGCCAACAAAGAGGATTCCTCCTGAACCGGCACTCGGAATCAAAACATTTGGTCCCATTAACTGTGAAAAAACAAATTTGTTTTTTAAAGTCTTTTATTTGTAAAAAAAAAAAGTCTTTCATTTGTGATTTTTCTGATGTAGTTGCATAGAGAGAGCTCAGTTGACCTGGTGGAAAGAAAGTGATGCTACCAAGCCAAAGAGGGGTGACGCTAATCTGTGACCCTCAGGCCTGCGTTAATTGTTTTTGGTGAAACATTCTTCTAGGCTGTATAGCCCTGGTCTGTGTACTTGCTGTACAGAGGTAACCCATGGTTGCTGTGAAGCCGAACACTGTGACACTGATGTGTCAAATGTGAGAGTGGTTACCCACAGTGGACAGTGTTTGGTGGAGCTTCCTGATTAAAACAAGCTTGGAAGCAAGAATGGCATCCACTTCCATAAAACCTTGCCTCCAGAAACCCTATGAACCTGGAGAGAGGATGAAAGTTATACAAGCATTCAGGTCTTTTGTTCATAGGGTTGCTATGAGTCGCCTGTGACATAACAGCACTTAACAACAACAACAACAAGGTGTAATAGAGAACTAAGCATCTTGTACCAAGAGTAGGGTGCTGCTATAACAGATACCTAGAATGTAGGCTAACTTGAAGAAGAATGGAAATCCCTGAACACTTAATTATGCTTATATAAAATATGCTTATACCTAGACCAAGAAACTGTTGTCCAAACAAAGCAAAGAAGCACTGCATGATTTAAAATCAAGAAAGCTGTTTGTCAGGAATGTATCTGTCCTCCATACCTATTCAATCTGTATGCTGAACAAAATCCTTCAAGAAGCTGGACTTGAAGAAAAATTGGAATAAGATTCATCACCAACAACTTGTGTTAATGCAGGTGGAACGCTCTTGCTTGCTAAAAGTGAGGAGGACTTGAAACAAATGCTACAGAAGATCAAAGACTACAGCCTTCAATATGGATTTTTTTTCTCAACATCAGCAAAACAAAATTCCTCACTCCATGACCAATAAGCAACATTATGACAGATGGAGAAAAGATTGAAGTTGTCAACAATTTCATCTTGCTTGGATCCACAATTAACAACCTTGATATCAATAGTCAAATCAGGAGATGTAATGCATTGGGCACGTCTTCTGTCAGGGACTCCTCAAATTACTGAGAACCAATGATGTTAATTTGAAGGCTAAGGTGTTACTGATTCAGGCCATAAGCTTTAAAATCACTTGCTATGTATCTCAGAGCTGGACAGCGAAAAAGGATGACAGAAGAATAATTAATGCCTTTTTAGCTGTGGTATTGGAGAAGAGTACTGAATGTCACAAGGACTGTCAAAAGAACAAACTGGTAGGTCTTAGGGAAAGTGTCTTAGAGAAAAGTCTGAGTGCTCTTTGAGGCAAAGAAGACAAAGCTATGTCTCACATACTTTGGACATGTTGCTAGGAGAGGCTATTTCTTGGCAAGATCTACCATGCTTAGAAAAATGAAAGGTCAGTGAGAGAGAAGACCCTCAAGGAGACAGAATGACACAGTGACTGCAACAATGTGTACAAGTGTGTCAGAGATGATGAAGATGGCACAAGATGGGACAGGGTTCAGATCTATACAAGATAGGACAGGGTTCAGATCTGTTATGTAGAGTAGCTATGAGTTGGACTCGATAGCACCTAACAACAACACAATGTAGAAGTGGTTTTGAAAGGCAGTGGCAGAAAAAAACGATCTGATTTATGTTGAAATATTCGGTGGAAGGTAGAATGTCTAAGTGTAATAAACTAGTATATCTTGTTTACGAGATTTCTAAGCAGATCTTAAAGCAGCCACGCCTCTGTCCTTTGCGGCTAACGGTAAAATGCAAGAGGATAGACAGGGACTTAAAAAGTGAGTTGTGCAAAATGAAATCAAATGAAAAGATTTGGAAAATTCTGCTATACAAACTGAAGTTATATTTTCTAGAATATTCACCAAGGTTGTGGCTACACCATGTTTAAGAGAGTTTTGTGTAAGAGATCACACCTGTGACTGTATAATCTAACCAGACACCACCCCAAAGAGCTCATTAGCTTAGACTGAGAAGAGCAGAGAATGAAGAAAATAATGCTGTGTGCCTCTTTAAATTCTACATACAGGCAGGAAACAGTCCAAAATATTATGCCTCCTATCTTCTAAGAAAAGTGCCATCTGTGGAGCAGCTTAGAGGTCAGCAGACCTATTAGAGGGAGCTTGGGAAACAGACCGTTCTCAAATTCAGAGTGTAGACACAGTCTCCTGAATGTCAAAGGGTGGACCACAGCCTTCTAGGTGTCAGATAAGCAGATCTTCACCAACTTGGTTCCGAGAGTGGGGATACTATCCAAATCTGCAGAGGTAAGGCTGCTCTGCTTAAGGGGCAGAAGAATGAGATCTGCTAGGTATGGAGAAAGGGAGCCCCAACTCATATGAACTATAAGATTGGGGTCATCCAAAACTAGATGAGCAGAGATAATATCCCAGAGACTCTGGAAGACAGAGCTAAAGCCCAGGGCAGAGGGACTCCCACTCAAAAGCCAGAGAGCCTGGCCAACGCTGAGAATCTGCGTTGCCATTGCCTAGGTGATCTTAGAGAAGAGAGGATTATTTCCAAGCCTTGCAGATACTAGAATTTGCTCTTCTGGATTTTGGACTTGCTGTTATCACTTCTTTCTTTCCAGTTTCTCCTATTTGTGATGGAAATGTCTACAGTGAGCCTGTCCCACCATTGTACCCTGGAAGCCCATAATTTGCAAACTATAATATGTTCACACATGAAAAGGAATTTGCAAACTGTAATATGTTCGCATATGAAAAAGGAGTTTGCCCCAAGATGGATTATGCTGAAAGTCTCATCCATATTTTATTTAAATGATTCAGAAGATAAAATTTTAGACTGGGAGTTGGTTTAGGATTTGGGGAATGAAATGGTCAGGAAAATATGTCTTGTCTGTGAGAAAGACATGAATTTTAGAGGGGAGGTTACAGGTGAAATGTTATGGGTTGAACTCCGAACCTTAAATATGAAATTTCCACAAGAGTCCACAATTAAGGTTGCATAGTGGAATGTACTTGGGGAGGTGGGAGGGGTGCGGGGGATTATGTACCAGGGAGGGAGGGAGTCTTTCTTTTACTTTTGAAAGAGAGGAGCGAACTGGGGGGCGGGGGAAGAGGGCTGGCCGGGTAGAGAAGTGCAGCAATGAATGAATGGAAATCCAAAATCTCTGTAAATGCTCATTAAAATTATTAAAAAATTATGAAATTTCTTAATTCTGTGCTTGTAGTTATAGTCCAATTTTGCAAAACGGTGGCGTTATCATTATGCTAGTGAAACAAGAATTTCTGTACATTTTGTCATGAAACAATGTCTTTCACCGTACAAAGAGATTAAATAAGCAGGAGAAGTAGAGATGGGGAAGCAGAAAAACATATGCCATCTCCAAGGAACCAGGAAGTAGAAGCAGAAGAAACAAGGACCTTTCTATAGAGTGGCCAGAGAAACAAAGTTTCCTCTAGAGTCAAAGAGCTGAATAGGAGTTTAGCCTCATAAACTGTGAGAAAATAAATTTCTGTTTGATATAAAACCATCCACTTGTGATATTTATGTTATAGTTGTTGTTGTTATGTGTCAAGTTACTTGTGACTCAAAGTGTTCCAATGCATATTAGCTTGGAACCCTGCCCTATCCTGAGCCAATCTCTCTGCCTCTGACACACCCCAGTCACTGTGTCAATCCATCTCATCCAGGGGTTTCCTCTCTTGCACTGTTTCTCCACCTTTCCAATCATGATGTCCTTCTCCAAGGAGTGGTTCCTCCTGGCCATATGCCCAATGCATGTGAGATAGAGTTTAAAAATCCTTGCCTCTAAGGAGCAACATGATTTCCTCCTCTCCAGAACAGATCTGTTTATTCTCCCAGCAGTCTATAGTAAGTTTGATACTCTTATATAACCAATTCAAAGGCATTGATTCTTCTGTCATCCTCAGGCATTGACCAGCTCTCTGATGCAAAGCAACTAATTGTGAAGACCATGGACTGGATCAGTTGCCCCTTAGTCTCCAGACTGACATCCTTGCTCTTCAGCACTCAAGAGAGTTACCTGATAGCGGACTTTCCAAATGCAATTATAATTTTTTTTAATTTTCTGACTGCTAGTGTGAAGAACATACAAACGGTGTCTCTCTGGAGACTAAGGTGCACCTGATACAGGCCATGGTTTTTGCAATCACTTTTTATGCATCAGAGAACTCTCTGATCAACTGGACAATGACCAGGGAGGATAGAAGGAGAATTGAAGCCTTTGAGCTGTGGTGCTGGAGAAGAGTACTGAATGTACCATGGACTGCCAAGAAAACAAATAGATTCATCCTAGAGAGGGTTAAACCAGGCTGCTCCTTGGAGGCAAGGATTCTGGGGCTTCGCCTGACATACTTTGGACACGTTGTAAGGAGAGACAGGTCTTTAGAGAGGGACATCATACTGGGCAGAGTGGAGGGACAGCGCAGGAGGGGAAGACCCTCTGTGAGGTGGATTGATTCAGTGACTGGGGTAATCAGGATGGGTGTGTCACAGGCAATAAGATTGGCACAGGATAGAGCACGGTTTAGGGCTGTTGTACATAGGGTCGCTATGAGTTGCAAATGACTCGACGGCACATAACAACAACAACAAGTGTGAAGAAAGTTGATTGTGGAACCAAGCAAACTGAAATTGCTACCAATCTCTTCTCCGTCTATCATGATGCTGCCAATCAGCCCAGTGGTGAGAATGAAGACTGCAGTTCTTAACCTTCTGCAGCAAATGGTTCAGATTCTCCTCAGTCTTAGTAAATAAGGTTGTGTCATCTACATAATGCAGGTTGTTGAGTCTTTCTCCAATTCTGATGCCACGTTCTTCATAAAGTCCAGCCTCCTGAATGATCTGTTCCACATATAGATTGAAATAATTAACACAGAATGGCTCAGAGAGTCTCTTATATAACCTTGACCACATAAGGATATTGTATTTTATTTGCCTGGAAATTAATTTCTACTGGTAACAGGTAAGAGTACTTTTAAAGAAAGGTGGGATTGCAATCTAATTAAAACTCTAAATATTAAAGTAGGAAAATTACATGTTATCATATAAGTTTTAACTTACATATTAAAGTTAATATTCTGAGATTTCTAGCAAGTAATTAAAAATTACTTTTGAGAAAGGGAAGAAGTCATATTAACCTTAATGATTCAATTCCATATATTAATTTGTATCCCTAGGTCATAGCTGAAACTGAATTAGGTATCAAAACTGATAATTTTATAACTTTCTTTAGAAAAATCATATCTACTAGTAATTTGGAAATGTATGGACAAAAAGGAGACATTTTTATGAGTAATTTACTCATTCTGTTGGTACTGGCATATGTAACATTAGTAATAATGATTTTCAGAATAACATAAGATGAATTGTTCATTCTTAAATAATTCATGTCAATGTTTAGGTATATGATTCATCTAAACAAACAAACAAATATATTATCTCCTATAGAATATATTATATATTATTCCATTGGAATGCATTGCTTAATTCCACACTTGTATTACGTAGCAGTAATTACAAACAGAATTTTCCCCCAATCAAATAAACATTTTCTTAGTATGAATGATTGTTTTTAAGCAGAGTGCTAAGATTGAAAGCTAAGACTAAAACAGAAGTATGCAAATTCAGGAATACTATTAACATGATTATGCAAAATCTGTCCACGGACACACTTACAGGAAAAATGTAATGAAAGATTAGTGTTTATATATGTGTTGTTGCTACTAGTACAGCCTGTCATGGAGCAGTTGCATTGTGAAAGTCTAAAGGTGATATTTACACTTTCAATCCTTATACAAAAATAAAAAGAACAGGAAAATGCAGAATTCATGATGGATATCACAATAAATGTTTACCTGGATGCTACCAAGTCAGGCAACTTGACTATGACATGCCAACATGAAAAAATTATGTCTACTAGGGCAAGTGTTAATTCATGAGCCGTAAGTCTTTGAAGGTTTATTTGGGGTTGTTTTTTTTTTTTAAAAGATAACCTGTACTGTGTTAAGACTCCCCAAAACCAATGAAGAGAATATATACTTTTATCAAATCTTAGAATCTTCAATAGCTCCGTTTTTGCAGGCTATGTAAAAATCTTAATTGGGTTGTGTTATTTTTACTCAGTCTCCCAGCTCACAGTAAAAACGATCATTGCCATAGCCAGTGGGTTTCCCATATTGCCAGCCCTGGGCACATTGACAGAACCTGATTAGCTCTCATCTTAGAAATTGTTTAATACCTTTCATGTTAAATAAAAAAAAAGAACTGGATGATGTAATAAATGTTTTATATTCAATAAGATAATCATCATATTTCATACATCCATTCTTAGAGAGTGCCTGTTTCCATCCTTCAGAAATGACCTGCAAGTAGCCTAGCAATAAGGTTCACTCTATATGGGCTTTATTCTTTGCTCAGTTAATCACACATTCAATTTACCTATCTTCCTGCCCATGTGCATTATAATGCAAATCAATTCAAGTAGAGATGTGAGGGCTTAGGAAGACTGGACTGGCGAGCTAGCTGCCTTTATTTCTTGCCTTAAAGCTAGTCAAGCTCCGGAGATGAAGATGAGCTTAATTAGAATTATAGAAGGATTTAAAAGTCAGTTAAAAAAATAGGAAACTATTCAAACTGAATATTCAATTCTCGACAAAGTGGAAGAAAGCATGAGCCCCCTGTGTCTAAACATCTCGAAAAGCACAAGGTCAGAAGACAGGCGTTCAGCTCGAGAGCCACAGCAGCCCTTTTCCTGGAACAAAATGATTAACCAATTGCCATGCTATTTACTGTCAGACAGTTCAGTAAATAGCAGACCTTTCCATTCTCTAGTAGTCATGGTTCCGTTCTTCCAGCCTGGGTATACTCCACAGCTGTGATAGACTGTGGTCTAGCTCCTAAACCTCCAGGTTATCAGTGCCTGGAGATACAAGTGACACAGCTAGAAACAGCTGCTAACATCTATGATTCATGGCTTAACTTAGTCCTGGACTTCTATACCCATGAATGTTGGCTGGCTGGGATTCTTCGTGCTGAACACTGTATATTTTGAGTGCCATCTATCTTAAGGTTCTCAGCGCTATATTGGACAATATTCTGCTGTGATCCATAGAGTTTTCATAAAGTAATTTTTCCAAAGCCTTTCCTCCTCGTTTGCCATAATGTAAAAGTTCTATTGAAACTTATTCACCATGAGTGGCCTTACTAATATTTGAAATACCAGTACTATAGCTTCTAGTATCACAGCAACACACAATCCACCAGAGCATGACAAACTGACAGATCAGGGGTGGCAAAAGATCTCAGAGCCGTCTAAAAAGACCACCCTTGAATTCGCTCAATGTCTAACTGTTTTAGAAAACATCAACTGGGTCTTCCTCTCACTCAGGAGTCAGATTTACCTAGATTACTCAATGCAAACTCCAAAGGACTATGGGGAAAATGTGCTTCTCAACATTATAGCTTGTGGGAAGGATTATTGAAAAGCTATTATATTTTTACAAAATTAAAAATCTTAAGCACAAATACCAGATAAACTTACTTCACTTGCAGTTTGGCAGTTTGAATTTTCTAGCTGCTCTTTTTGGGGAAAATGGGGCAGCCTACTTCTCTATGGATTTACAGCCTTAGAAATTCTACAGGGCAGTTCTATTGTAGGCCTGGATTGCTGCTGTGAGATGTTAAGGTTTGCCTGATTTTGTTTATCCTAGTGTATTGGAAGCAGGAGTGGTATCCACTCCCTAAACAGCATGTCTCTGGAAACTCTCTGAACTTAGAGAAATGAAGATAGTTATAGAAAGGCTTCAGGTCTTTTTTCATAGGGTTGCTATGAGTGGTGCTTGACTTAACGGCAATCAACAACAACAACAACAATAGCAGATTCATAGTAGGAACAAGCGACTAGTATTGTGGTCATGTAAAATAAGAGTGTATAGGACAAACCATGATACTAATCTTGAGACAAAAACCAAGAGGCTCTATCAGAACTAGGGAGCTCTGGTTGTCTAACGAGTAAAATGTACTGCCAACACAAAGGCTGGTGGTTTGAATTCACTAGCCACTCTCAAGAATCACTGGCAATGTCCTAAAATGTGATTTGTTGTCGTTAATGCTGACGAGTTATACGTAGATAACTCATGGTGACTCTATGAACAAAAGTCTTGAACATGGAAAACTTTTATCTTTTCTTCAAGTTCATAGAGTTTCTGGAGGCAAGCTATTTCAGAAATGGATGCCACTCCTGCTTCCAAAACTGTCTTAATTCGGGAGCTCTACCAAACACTTGGCAGTCCATGGTACATTCAATACATTCAATAAATGCCTTTGAGCTGTGGTGCTGGAGAAGAGTATTGAATGTACCATGGACTGCCAAGAAAACAAACAGATTCATCCAGGAGAGGGTTAAACTAGGCTGTCCTTGGAGGCAAGGATTCTGGGGCTTTGTCTGACATACTTTGGACATGTTGTAAGGAGGGACAGGTCCTTGGAGAGGGACATCATACTTGGGAGGGTGGAAGGATGGCACAAAAGGAGAAGACCCTCCATGAGGTGGAATGATTCAGAGACTGGGGTAATTGGGTTGGGTGTGTCAGAGGCAGTGCAATTGGTACAGGATAGAGCAGGTTTTAGGGCTGTTTGGATATGAGTCACAAGTGACTTGACAGCACATAACAACAACAACAACAACAACAACAACAACCAAACACTGTCCACCATGGGTCACTATTATCATATTTGAAACATCAGTGTCACAGTGTTCAATATCTTAGCAACCACAAGTTGCCTTTCTACAGACAGCAAATTGCCAGACCATTGCTGTACCACTTAGATTATTGGACAGAAAACAATTAAAACCAGACCCGAGGGCCTGTGGCCTAAGGGCCCAAAAGCCTTTTTAAACAGCAGTCCAGGTCTAATCAGCTCATACTCAGTTGTGAGCAGTGGCTACCCCCAAGTCTCAACCAAAACCCAGAAAACAAACCTTAGCAGAATCTGGCCAGACACTCCATTCATCTTCCCAGACTGAAAGCATCCGCAGACTATGATTCCAACTTAGCAATAATGAGAGGGAGGGCAGTCCAAGTAAAGCTATGCTTCGTAGGATGCTCATAGCTGATATTTTGGAAGTAAATTGTTAAGTCTTTCTTCTCAGGAGCCACTGGGTAGATGTGAATCTCCAAACTTTTGGTTAGTAGCTAATTTCACCAATTAGAAAATGTGA
Source organism: Elephantulus edwardii (assembly GCF_000299155.1). NCBI lineage: Eukaryota > Metazoa > Chordata > Mammalia > Macroscelidea > Macroscelididae > Elephantulus > Elephantulus edwardii. The sequence continues at coordinate 20,146,343 of NW_006399772.1, forward strand.
GATTTGCTTACCTGAAGGAAAGAACATTAAATTGCTTGCACTGATAAGAATATTAACCCAGAAAATGTTATTAATTAGCAGAGATTAAGTGTTAAATCAGCATGAGAGTGAGATCCTCTTGGGAGCTACCATCATAGAGAGTTCTCACAATTTTCCAGATTATTTATTTTTCTTCTTCTTAGCAAGAGTCTCATCAAAATCCCACAGGGAAGATTTTGGTGACTCCAGAGACAAATCATTACCACCATAATCTGGTGAGGAAAAGAAATGAAACTGTGGTGAAACTTGTCAAGAGCTTACAAAGTATTAAAAGACGATGGAAAGAGTATACAGAGTCATTGTACCAAAAGGAATTGGCAGACACAGAAGAATTTCATGAAATAACATACAAGCAAGAGCTTGTGGTAATGAAGGAAGAAGTTCAAGCTGCCCTTAAAGAATTGACAAAAATAAGGCCTTAGAAATTGACAGTATACCAATTAGTATATTTCAACAAACAGATATTGCCCTAGATGTGCTCAACAAGTCATGCCAAGGAATCTGGAGGACAACCACCTGGCCAACTGACTGGAAGAGATCTATATTTGTTCCCATTCCAAAGAAAGGTGATCCAACAGAATGTGGAAATTATTGAACAATATCATTGATATCACGTGCAAGCAAGATTCTGCTGAAGATTATCCAAAAAAGAATAGAACAGCACATCAATTTCCAGAACAGAGCAGGCTGGGTTTAGAAGGAGTCGTGGTACTAGGGATATTGTAACTAATGTTAGATGGATCTTGGCTGAAAGCAGAGAGTACCAGAGGAATGTTTGTCTATCCGTATTTCATTGGCTATGCAAGGGTGTTTCACTGTGTGGACCACAACAAACTGTGGCTAACTCTGAAAACAACGGGAATCCCAGAACACTTGATTGTACTTATGCGAAACCTATACTTGGACCAGGAGGCATTTTCAGAATAGAACAAGGGAA
>NW_006399772.1:20147853-20167364 GCF_000299155.1 Elephantulus edwardii
TTGGTAACAGCAGCCAGGAAATCAAGAGAAGAATTACCTTGGGAAAGTCTGTTGTTAGAAACCTCTCCAAAATCCTGAAGAGCAATGATGTCAGTCTGGAGACTAAGGTGTGCCTGATACAGACCATGGCTTTTGCAATCGCTTGCTATGCCACCAGAGAGCTAGACAATGACTAGGGGTGATAGAAGAAGATAATTGATGCCTTTGAGCTGTGGTGTTGGAGAAGATTATTGAATATACCACGGACTGCTAAGAGAATGAACAGGTTCATCCTGGAGAGGGTGAAATCTGGCTGATCCTTGGAGGCAAGGAATCTGAAGCTTCATCTCACATACTTTGGACATGTTGAAAGGAGGAACCAGTCCTTGAAGAAGGACATCATGCTTGGGAGGGTGGGGGGACAGCACAGGAGAGGAAGGCCCTTGATGAGGTAGATTGATTCAGTGACTGGGGGTAATGGGGGTAGGTGTGTCAGAGACTGGAGAGCATTATGCTGCATGAAACTAACTCAGTCCTACAAGGATAAATATTGTATAAAACTAATATTTTAGAATGAGTATAAGGATCTAGGAGGGGTGGGAGATGCTGGAAGCAGAGTGATGTGGATGTACAGGGAAAAGAGGGGATTAATCATTGGATTGTAAAATTTGATGGGTGGGGGGCGGTGAGGGAAATTGATAGAATTTGTATTAGAATTCTGTAAATAATGAAAAGAAAAAAGTCAACTTGGGGAGGGGTAAGGGAGGTAAAATATGCACCAATGAATGAATGAAAATCTAATTTTTCTGTAAACTTTTGTTAAAATGACAATTAAAATAAATTTTACTTAAAAGAAAAGATTGGCACAGGATAGAGCAAGGTTTAGGGCTGTTGTACATATGGTCAGTGTGAGTCACAGGCGACTCGACGACACTTTACAACAACAACCTGGCAAGATGTTAATAGTTTACTTATTGAAAAGTTAAAGAGAAATTAGTTATTAAACTGTCTAGAGACACAAACTTTGAGCCTCTTCTTGAAATGTTTCTGTTTCCTTCTTTCTCTTGATTTATTTAGCACCTCACATCTGTGTTAACTAATGTATCACATCACAAATGGAACAGGTAAGGAAAAGGATCCAGTCCTGATGCACATCTTTCCAGAAACACCACAGACAACAACTAAACCCGTGGACCTCTCCTGATGGACTGCACAGGGATCAGGTTTACCACATTTATGAAAAGACTCACTGGAGAAGCTCATTATCAGAAGTCAAAATCAGGGCAGGTGCTGACTGTGCAACAAACCAGCAGTTACCCATGTGATAATTCAAATTGAAATTGAAGAAAATGAAAACAAATCCACAAGAATCAAAATACAACCCTGAGTCTATCCCACCTGAATTTAAAAATCATCTCAAAAACATGTTTGATGTGTTAAACACTAAGAATAAAAGACCAAATGAATTGTGGCATCAAAGATATCAATGAAGAGAGCAAAAAAGTCATTTTAAAGCGAGATGAGAGAGAAAAGACAAAAAAGGATGTCAGAAGAGACTCTGAAAATGGTACTAGAGGTTCAAGAAACCAAAACAAAGGGAAGGGACACTGAAGTAAAAGAGATGAACAGAAAATTTCAAAATGGAGCTTGAGATGGCAAAGTAAAGTACTTCAATGGAATGTGCAAAAAATTGGAGTTAGAAAGCAAAAAGGGGATAATTTGATTGGTAATTCTCAAGCTGAAAGAACTTAAAATAAAGTTGCTTGACACTTGCATAAAAAAAGACTTTTTCTGCACACCCATGTTTATTGCAGCTTTGTTCACAATAGCAAGGAGTTGGAAACAACTTAAGTGCCCATCAACAAACGAATCGATAGTGAAGCTGTGGTATATTCACACAATGGAATACTATGCTGCATTGAAAAACAAGGAACTCATGCAATATTATTCCAAATGGGTGACCCTGGAGGACATTATGCTGAGTGAATTATCTCATTCACAAAAGGACAAATACTGCATGGTGCCACTGTTGTAAAACAGGACTCACCTTGTGGTTGTGGGGAGACTGAGAAAGGTGGGTTCAATAATGTATACTGCATTGAAACAGATGAGGGAGAAAACTGTTTAAGAGGGATATGTGATTAGGTATTTTTGTCATGACAGGAGTCCAGAATGAAGGCTGCGTAGTGGAGTGGACCTGGGGAAAGAGATTGTAAAACAATGAAATAATTATTTTTTTACTTTTCCAAAAGGGTAGTGTACTAGGAGGGGAGGGTTAGGAAAGGAGAAAAGGGCAACAATGAAAGAATGTAAATCCAAAGTCTGTAAATTTTCATTGAAATTAATAATAATTTTTTAAAAGGGGGATGGTGAACTGGAGGATCTCTGAATTGTCCAGAAATCCACACAATCAAGTATAAGGCTTGTTATTCCCACAGATAACATCCTCCATAATAACAAGAAAACAATTGTTGTCAATAAAAAAAAAACAGTATTTCCACAGAAAAAAGAAATGAGACTTTTTCACAGATGTATGATTTTATTTCTCATGTCAATTCTATTTTATTAGGGCATAAATCAATAGATTCTAGGCATCCTTATGGACATGGGGTGTTGTTTCTTTTTATTTATTGATTTATTTATATATGTTTTCATTTTGGATTTCCATTCATTCATTGTTGCATACTTTCCTTCCTGCCCACCCCTCCCCCCCAGTTCGCTTTTCTCTTTGACAAGTAAAATAAAATAAAAAAATAATAATCTTTCATTGTTATACTATCCCCCTCACCCATCGCCCCCTGCCCCAGTCCACTTGACTATGCAGGTTTCATTCTGGACTATTGTCATGACAATAATACCTAATTATATATTCCTCCTAAATAGTACTCTCCCTCATCTGTTTCAATGCAGTATATATTATTTATTCCCTCTTAATTTCCCCCCAACTCTGATGTCAATCTCACTTTACAACATTGGCTCAGTGCAGTGTTTGTCCTTTTGTGACTGAGACATTTAACTCAGCATTATATCCTTCAAGAGTTGAAAAGTGATGTTGTTTCAATAATTGTATTTTTATGATAAGTTTGGAACTCAGTAAAGTTGAGTCCTCCAACATGTTCTTATGTAGATTATTTTAGGTTTTCAGAGTCTTTTGAAATTCCTTAAGAATGTTAGGAGAAACTTTCCAGTTTTGTGAAAAAGTTGGAATTTTTAAAGAATTGCATTCAATATTAGATCACTCAATGACTTTCCAATCTGCAAATATGCAGTTTTTTCATTCATTTAAATCTCCTTCCATTTATTTCAGTAATGTTTGTAGTTTTTAATGTACAACTATCTCACATTCTTGAGTTCAACATATTCCTAGATATTTCACACTTTCTGGTGCAATTTTGAAATAAAATGTATTTACAACATATAAACAAAACAAAAGAGAAATAACAAATTCAAGCCTTGAGTTGTCATTTTAGAGATGTTGTTGTTTGATGCCGTCGAGTTGTAGACGACTCATAGCGACCCTATGAACAAACGGCCTGAGCACTGTTCGTACAGAGAATTTCCGGAGGCAAGCCATTTCGGAAGTGGATGCTGCTCCTGCTTCCAGGCTTGTTTTAGTCGGGAAACTCCAGCCAACACTGCCCACCATGGGTGCCCATTACCACAATTGGCACCTCACTGTCACAGTCTTCAGCATCACAGCAACCATGTACAGCAACGCACAGACCAGTGCTATACCACCTAGAAGAATGTTTGACAGGAAGACAATTTGAACCTGGTCGAGGGCCACAGATGAAAATCACCCACCTTCGGCTTGGTAGCATAGCTTCCTTCCCACTAGGCCAACGTAGCTCTCTCTTGGTCGTCGTCAATGTTATTGTTGTTTGATACCATCGAGTTGTAGACGACTCATAGCAACCCTATGAACCAACGGCCTGAGCACTGTTCATACATAGAGTTTCCGGAGGCAAGCCATTTCGGAAGTGGATGACGCTCCTGCTTCCAGGCAATTTTATAGATACTATGGGCAAAATCTTGAATGGCCCAAGAAGCATCAAAAGAAAATGGAGGGAATATACCAAGTTACTGTATTAAAAGGAACTGTTTGACATGGAAATATTTTAAAAAAATAGTATGTGATAAAAAGCCAGAGGTGATAAGGGAAGAAGGGCAAGCTGTGTTGAAGACACTGACAAAAACTAAAGCCCCAGGAATTGAAATGATGTCAATTGACATGTTTCAAGTAACACATGCATCCCTGGATAGACTCATCATTCTGTGCGAGCAAAATATCATCAAAGATCACTCAAAAACAACTAGACCAGGAGACTGAAAAAGAACCGCCAGAAGACCAAACTTGGTTTAGAAGAGGCCATGGCACCAGGGATATCATTGTTAATATCAGATCTTGGCTGAAAGCAGAAGATATAAGAATGTCTGTTTGTGCTTTTTTGACCATGAAAAGGCATTAGACTGAGGGTCACCCAAGCTAAGACTAACATTGAGAAGAATAGGAATCTCAGAACACTTCCTTGTGTTCATACAAAACCTATATATAGACCAAGAAGCTGTTCTTCAGGAAAAAAGACCAGTTGTTGTTGTGTAATAGTCAGAACCGACCCATGGCTGACCCTCCAGTGGGTTTTCAGAGGCAGTTAATCCCACAGGAGGAAATTGTACATCCTTCTCCTGCAGAGCAGCTGGTGGCCTGGAACCATGTGACTTCGGGATTGCAGTGAACCTTCTTGCTGCTTGACCACTAGAGCTCCCTGAGGGAAAACTGCATGGTTTAATAAAATATAGCTATGTTGTTGTTGTTATGTGCCGTCGAGTGGCTTGCAACTCACAGAGAGCCTATGTACAACAGCCCTAAACCCTGCTCTATCCTGTGCCAATCGCAATGCCTCTGACACACCCATCCCGATTACCCCGTCACTGAATCAATCCACCTCATAGAGGGTCTTCCCCTCCTACGCCGTCCCTCCACCCTCAGAAGCATGATGTCCCTCTCCAAGGACCTGTCCCTCCTTACAACATGTCCAAAGTATGTCAGAAGAAGCCCCAGAATCCTTGCCTCCAAGGAGCAGCCTGGTTTAATCCTCTCCAGGCTGAATCTGTTTGTTTTCTTGGCAGTCCATGGTATATTCAATACTCTTCTCCAGCACCACAACTCAAAGGCATCAATTTTCCTTCTATTCTCCCTAGTCATTGTCCAACTCTCGGATGCATAATAAGTGATTGCAAAGGCCATAGTCTGTAACAGATGCACCTTAGTCTCCAGAGTGACACCATTGCTCTTCAGTACCCTGGAGAGGTCCTTAACAGCAGACCTTCCCATTGCAATATGTTTTTTGATTTCCTGGCTACTGGTGCCAAGAGTGTTGACCATGGAGCCAAGCAAACTAAAGTTGTCAACAATCTCAATCTCTTCACCATCCATCCTGATGCTGCCAATTGGTCCAGTGGTGAGAATCTTTGTCTTCTTGACATTGAGTCTCAATCCATACTGAAAGCTGCAGTCCTTGACCCTCTGCAGCAAGTGCATCGGGTTCTCCTCAGTTTCAGCAAGCAGGGTTGTGTCATCTGTGTAACGCAGATTGTTAATAGATCTTCCACCAATCCTGAGGCCACATTTCTCCTCACAGAGCAGAGCCTCTCAGAAAATCTGTTCTGGTTTAATAAAATATAGCTGTGGTTTAATGAAATATAGGAAATAGAGGCAAAATTATTGCGTTTTAGGACATAATTAAAGTAGGGAAAAATGGTTTTGTCTTTTGAATTGATAAAATATTCACTGCACAGTTTCCAAGTAATTTAAAGTCCTGGTTACTTTTCATAGAATAAATAGGTTAATATTTGCAGCAAGATAAGGAAGATCAGTAATCATCTTTCACGAAAATATGTTTCTCTATCAGTGCTCTTCTTTGATGTCATCAGGTTGCCTCTAACTCATGCCAAACTTACGTACAATGGAATAAAGCCCTCCCTGATGCAGCTCCATCTTCAAAATCTCCGTTACATGTAAGCTCACTATCCAGTTCACTTGTTCTAGGGCTAATAAACCATCCAGGAATATCTGCTTCTCTCCCTCCATAATAAACAAAATCCTTGAGGGCACCCTAGTTTCTGGATCTTTCTCATACTCACTGCCTTATAAAGATTTTAAAGTTCCAATTGCCCTGTATGTCAATTACTTCTTTTGACCATTAAGGACCTTCCTCTCTTTCGCTGAACTTCTACTTCTCCAAGCATGATTTCCCCTCCCCCCACCCAAAATTGGTCTCTCCTGAAAACACGCCCAAGCAAGTGAGAAATTTCACAGTCCCTGCTTCTAAAGAGACGTCTCTGTGCTCCAAGGAGTATACTAGTTTCACTTTTCAAGAAAGATTTCTTTGATCTTTTGGAAGATAGTGTTATTATTTTATATTCTTCTCTAACATTATAATTCAAATGGAATCAATTTTTCTTTGGTCTTCCTGATTTATCATCCTATTTTCACATGTATGTATTTAAAACCTCCTATCATCAGAAATAAGCAAATTGACTAGCAACAAAAATGTTCTTACCTAATTGCCTACCAATATTAGCGTACTGAACATTACTTCTCCATTTGTGCTATATATTCACAGACTGATGTGAATTAAAGTTTTCAATAGGTTTGGTACCAGTACAAAGAAAAGAAATTGCCTGAATGTTCTGATATAGTGGTAATCACCTATAGTGTCCAATCAGAAATTTTGTCATTCAACACCTGTTAAAATATGATATTTTAAACCACTCTAAACTGGTAGTAAATGCCATTTACACATAGTGCTTACCAAGAATTGATACTGCTAAAACTAAAAAACTGACTGCAATTCATAAAACATCAATGACTGGTATTTGAGTAATCAACACGTGTACTTGGTAGAACCTATTGTATTTCTGATTCTTTGAGAAGCTCAACAAAAAGTTTACACTAAACGCTGTTATAAAAGACATTACCTCATGATTTCCTTAACATCAGTAAGATTCTCTCTCTTTATCTATAGAGTTAAAAGTAGTTTCAAGAATGCTATACTTCTTCCCAGTCTAAAATTCCTGGCATGTGTTACCAATTTGGATTGAGCTTAGGTTTCATATTAATCTCTATAAAGCACAAGACTCGATCAGAGTTTGCATTCGGTACTCTGTCATCTGCTCCATCATTTCCACCTTTATTTAGTACACTCAGGCTCTTCTTTCAGGTGACCAGGGATAAGAAAACTATCTAGGAGTATCCAAGTGCAAATCCAGGGACCCGTCTAGGTTCTGGACCTTTCTTACACCCACTTGGCTCCTAAAATTTAAAAATCCAGATTTCCCTATATGTAAAATACTTCTCTTTGCCAAAGCAATGAAAATTATTAGGAAAATTAGTCCAACTGTAAGTTTTAATACCTAATATTAAATTTATGTGTTACACTTCCCAGGGGAATTTTTATTTTAACAGCAAGTTCCTGGAAATGTACTTTCTAAATCCAAAGGAATATGACTCATTTTCTCCATTATTACCAACTATCTGAACATAAGTAACTTTAAATTCATGACACAACAGGGCAAAGATAAGATCTACTTGGCCTTCACAACATATAGGCAGCTGTGTCTATGCTCAGAGTTGAATTGTCTTATAATAAGAGTTCTCTCACGAGGCTTGGCTGAGAGCTGGCATTCATTTTAAGAACTGGAATGAATCTCATTTAATTGTAAAACAAATTGAGTTCTGGTTGACTCTGAGTAATGGTGACCTCATATATGTCAGAATGCAAATATACACTATGAGGTTTTCAGTGACTGGTTTTTCAGAAGTAGATCACCAACTTCTTTTTTCTTCTAGACCTTTCTGGGTAGACTGGAATCTACAAGTTCTCCATTAGTAGCCAATCAATCACTTTTAATCATTTACACCAACCAGGGACTCTGGTATAGTTCCATTGTTTGTTTGTTGTTTAGTACTGTCAAGTCAGAACATACCCATAGCTGACCCTGCAGCGGGTTTTCAGAGGCAGTTAATCACATGGGAAGAGGTTGTCCATCCTTCTCCCGCAGATCAGCTGGTGGTCTCAAACTCGGTGCCTCTGGGATTGCAGCACAGCTTCTTGCCACTAGGCCACCAGAGCTCCCTGGGCAATAATAAATCCAGACAAAGTCCTAAAGGAAAGAGAATGAATGTCTCAGTTATGTAGTGAGAACAGAGGGAACACAGAGGATGACTTTAAAAAACAAAACTATTCTCTCACACTGTAGGAGCCTAGACATCTTAGTTCAGGGCCTGGATCTAGGTGAAGGCCTTCTCTCTTTGTCCATTCTGGAGGAAGGTCCATGTTGCCTTCAGCATCTGTATACCTCATGTTTGTTGGAATTCTCCGTGTTTTGACCTCCCCTGTGTCAAGGAGTTTCTCATCATAGTGATTTGAGCCCAACAGCGCACATTCCACTCCTGCAGATTCTTTCTTGGGGGTTTTGAGGTCTCCTTCTCCACTTGTTTCCTCTCAGCTTTTATTTCTCATGAGACAAAAACGGTCACATGCCAGAGAATCTCCCTTCTCGTCAGTTCAAGGCTGTGACCTAATGAAGGCTTTTGCATCTCAAACTAATCCTTTTACAACTGCTTGATTTATCAAATCATGAAGATCATCACAAAACTTCCAGATTAGAAAAATTATATGGGGCACTATAAAACAATGATAGAATTTTTTTTTCAAAGAAAAAAGTGAACTGGTGGTGAGGAGGGGGGCCAGGGAGGAAAATGTTCAACAATTAATGAATGGAAATCCAAGTTCTCTATAAACTTTCACTAAAATCTCAATTTAAAAACGGTCAAATTAATTCTAGAAAACACAATATATAGGAATTATTGTATAAAAGCAAGGTATATGAATGAAATACAATATATTTAAATTACTGTATAATGAAAAAGAAAACTAATAATAATAAAGAAATTATAAAAATTATATATTTTGGGGAGACATAGTATAAACCATGACAAAGGATGAAAAAAGGACACAAAACTAAAACATAAACATCATTCATTTTCAAAGTATCTTAGAACTAACCTTTCTCCTACCGATTCTCTGCTGTCTAATAAAAAAATCTGGAAGACATACCAAACTTGATATTACAAAGAGGAAGACATTTGAAGGTAAACTTTAGTAAAAGTTAAGCAAGATGTTACAAGAAAGTACCCAAAGTGTGGCTTCCAAATGGATCATCATAAAAGAAAAAAGAACCTACATTATTCTTTTTTTTTTCTAATGTGTCTTAATTAAAATTGCCCTTTAGCACCACTTGGAAATCTATCTCAAATATACACATAAATCAATACGATCAAAACCAACTCATCATCACTGAGTTCTTTCCAATTTATAGTCACGCGACAGGACAGAGAAGAACTGTCTCAGAAGGTTTCCAAGGTCTTAAATCTTTATGGTGAACAGGGTACCAGCACCTCTTTCTCTTGTAGAGCAGCTGATGGGTTCCAATAGCTGAGGCAATATTAATTAACCCAAGAATAACTGTAGTCAAATGTTCAAATATCTTATCTACATCTTTCTTTAGTTGTATTTGCTTTTTACTGTAAGACTAGAGAATTGTGAGCCACAATGTGAAATTCTAATGAACAAAATTCTAGTAAACTTTGAATGTGGTTTCAATGGATTAACTATGGTGCCCATTATTGTAGATGCTCATGACCTGAAAGACTAAGAGATAATAAGTTATGTGTAGTTGGGTTTTTCTTTCATTAAATATAACATCATAAATTTAAATGTGTATATAGTTTTTAAATCTGATACTGTCTTTCCATCCAAACTGAATTGTCAGCCGTAATACTTGCTTCTACTGTGAAGAATTTAACTCTCAGGAATCATATCAGGTGGGCTATCCATTTCTTTGGGGTGCCATTTACTAAACTGCTCAATTGCAAAAACTGTCACTTCACTGTCCCATAATTATAGATTTTTCTATTCAGCAGATCGTTGATAGTTTACTTCCAGAATGTGAATTGTTCACCTTTTGTCTCCAGCAGCTCCAGCTGCTGAATTTTCCATTATAATCTAAACCTGAAGGACCAATTTTTTAAAAATCCGTAATATCCCAAGGCACCTTGCTTCTTTAGACATGAATATTAAATAGGGTGAAAGCTTAAAACCCTTGGTGGCAAGTCCCGTCAAGAGAAGCCACAGGAGGACATTCAAAATACAAGTAGCCAACTCACATTCTAGTGTGGGATTAATTAGCTGTGAGCTGTGGAGTGAGTATTGTAGTAAAGACACTTTTCCATAGAGCTTTTGTCACATACTTTTTCCAGGTCCATTTATATATATTTTTTCCCCTCAGTCTCGAGCCACAATTGGAGGAAAAAGCAGCTGGACGTGGTGGTAGAAGCAAGAGACAGAGGAGGAGGATTCTGGTTGATCCCCCTCTCTTTACATTCCACTGCAGAGACGCCAAGTGACTAGTAACTTCCTCTGTGAAAGTCTTTCTCTTTTTCCAGATTGACACCATTAGAGGAAGCTATTCTTAACCCTCGGATCAAGTGAGCTGGTGAAAAATGAAAGCGAAATCTTTTAAGTGCGAAAATTTTATATCATTGTCAGTTTGGTAAGGGGGAAGAAAACACTCTCCATCTAGCAGAAGTGGGGGGAAATCTCTCCTTTCAAACGCTTGTGATGGGGGTTTTTTGTGTGCATGTTGCTCTGAACTGAAGAAAGGGCTCATTTCTTGACTTCCACCATGATTTTCACTGAGATTTATAGTCCGTGACACCTGAAGATTATACATAAACCCTGACACTAGTGTAGGCTAGATCCTGCTGTCTGGACTATGAGAAAAGTTTGATTGTGGATGCATCACGGCACTAATTAAAAAGTCTTCTCTCTGCCCAGCTAGCTACTCTTGGATTCAGTTCCTTCTCTGGGGCCTTGTCTTTCCTTTTGTTCCACAACTGGCTGTCATTTGTAAAATCTTGAGATTTTTCAAATGCTTTTTTTTTCCTCCCAAATAAAATCATGTCATAGAGATTATTGAAGAACCATGTGTTTTTCTGAACCTCTGATTAGCATGATTATTTTTAATTGGCACATTGCTATGTCGACCAGACCATGTCAATTAGGAAGACTGCTTTGAGTCTAGAAAAACTCAGTAACACTTGAATATAGTAAAGCTCTCTAGGTTCTTAGTTTGTTATATCTAGCTATAAATATTAAGCAGTTGCTGTCTGGCTGATGAAGAGTCGCGGTGAAACGAGGTGTGTCAGAGTAGAACTGTGCTCCTTAGATATTCGGTGGCTGTTATAGAACCACATTGGTAGGCCTTTCTTCCAAGACAACTCTCAGAAGATTCAAACTCAAAACCTTTTGGTTAGCAGCTGAGCTCACTGACCACTTGTATCACCCAGAGTCTCCTTATTAATTATAAACTAGATTAATACCTAGATATCTTTAAATATTGTCTGATTCTAAAATTATTAAGTAGACTATAGATCCTCTGTGTTTCTACCAGACTATTCAGGTAAATGTTAGTCTTTTAAAATCATGCAATTCCAAAACACTACAGATCTCCCTAATAAGGCAAAACTACTTTGTAATATAAATAATTATTCTGGCATAATTAAGTTATGGTCATAAGGTAATTTAAGCTGTGATTAAAATGATTTTTAAATGAGCCTTCTTTTATTTCAGAGGATTAATTGAAATAGAAGTGTTTATCTATTGTTACTGAAACACAACAGCTTTTCTGTGACTTTGTTTACCTTAACCGATATTCTCTGTTGCTCATGAAATGTAACCAACATGCTAGTGTTTTGAAGGCAGATAAAACACAACTAATGATATCAACATAGTAAATAATTTTTATGAAAAGAAGATTCAGAGACTATCACGAAGAAAAATGGTTGTTTTGTAAAAATTTGAAAAGGTTGAATATGCCAAATAAAAGTGAAAATCCTATGATTTTAAAAAATAACAACCCACAAAAAACAAAACAACCAAAAACGTCAAGGCTAAAAAATTAATATTGTTCTTTTCCTGGTGTGAACGAAGCACCACATTCTTACCTCATTATCATGTAAACAAATGTAATGGTATTTTCAGAAAGCCGTTTTACACAAATAAATGATGATATTGTTTTCTTTCACAGCCTAATACCTTCAAAGTGGTTCTGACTCAGCAACTCTCCATTGAGTTTCTAAGACTGTAGGTCTTAGTGGGAGGACAGTGTCCATCTTTCTCTCAAGTGGTTTCTATGACAGCGTCAATAACTTGCAGGGAATGTTTATGATTTCATCTATTAGTTGGAACTAGAGATGATTATTCTGCAAATTTTGGGTTATCTGTTGAGCAAAGTCTTGAACACATCATGGACCACCAAGCAAATAAGTCTGTATTTGAGAGGGTGGAACCAAGTTTCTCTTTGGAGGCTAGATTTTGAAGCTCCATCTCACATACTTTGGACACACGGCCAAGTGTGACCAGTCCTTGGAGAAGGAAATCACACTCAGAAGGGTGGAGGAACAGGAGAGGAGAGGAAGAACTTGGATGGGATGGATTGATACAGTAACTGGGGCAAATGGGGGTAGGCAGATCAGAATCAATGAGACTGGATCAGGACAGGGCAGGCTTTGGAGCTGCTGTACATAGGGTCTCTATGAGTTGCAGGAGACTCAACAGCACATAACAATAACAATGTTGGTCTACCATAAATCTTACTATTAATATCTACTAGTGCTTTAATCTCAAAAACACATAGTTTAAATCTTCCAGTTGTTCTGTGGAAAAAGGATGGTCAATGTCCTTCCTTGGGATTAACTGCCCCTGAAAACTCCTTGGAGGGTCAGTTGAGTCAGTTCCAATTCAGAGGTACACAACAACAAACCAGGTATTGGGGCTCTCTGGTGGCTTAGTGGTAAGGACTTGTGCTGCCAACCCAAAGGAACATGATTCAAATCCACCATCTGCTTCTTTGGAGAAAGCTGGACAATCTCCTTCCATGCCGTTTATTGCTTTTTTAAACCAACTGAACTGTTAGCCATCAATGAGTGGTACTTAACAACAAATCCATGTATTATCAACCTAGTCAGAAACACAGACAATTTTTGTATCTGTAATTATTACTTTTTTCTTATCTTACTGGGCCATAGTAGTTAGTTGAGCAGTTTATACATCTACTTGTGAGTGTATCACATTTCTACTGCTCTACATTCATAGCCACAGTTTGCATTGTCAAGCTTTTACATTTAATTATTCTGTTGGGGATGTAGCAGTATTTCATTGTGGTTTGTACCTCCTTGAAAAGTAATGATATTGAATATATATTTTAAAGTAATTGGCCATTTGGATATATTCTTTTTAATTGCTTGTTGAAGTGTTTTACCCACTTTAAATTAGTTTTTCCCATTTATAATTGAATTGTAAGATTTCTATATAAATATGACCATAAGATCTGTATTGAATCTGTTTTGTGAATATCTTTTCTGATTTCATGCTTTCTCTTTTAATTAGTAATAAATTTTAACAAGTAAAACTTCTAATTTTACTGGCGTGTAGCGCATTAGTTTTTCTTCAAAATGTGCTTTTTGTGTTTTATCTAAAAAAATGTTTACATCAACTAAGGCCATGGTCTTTCATGTTTTCAAGTTTTGTTGTTTCACTTTTCACAGTACATCATTTATATGTTGTTGTTGTTGTTGATTGCCTTCGAGTTGAGCATGATTCATAATGACCTTATGAGTGAAAGATCTCAAGCCTTTCTACAACCATCAACGTTCATCAAAGTTCATAGAGTTTCAGAGGCATGTTGGTTAGGAAGTGGATACTACTTCCAAATCATTTATATAATGTGCAATAAAAGTCAAGGTTTAATTACTTCGTATAGATATTTATTTAAATACAGCTTAAAGACAAGTTAACCCTTTCCTAGCTCAATTTTAGTGATATCTTTAACATAAGCCAAGTATATAAATATTCCTATATCTATTCTTGACTCTATTTCATTCTATTAATACACTTATCCTAATGACTATCCCAAGTTGTCTTAAATATATAGCTTCTTACAGAATACATTTTAAAACATAATAGCATACATCTTCCAATTTTGTTTTTTTACCCAGATATTTTTAAACGAAATAATAGAATTTGAATTGCTATATAAATTTTAGAACCATTTTGGCAATTTAAAAAAATATTAACATGCTGGAATTGTATTTGATCTTTAGATCAAATAGGAAAGAATTGGCAAACTAATAAATTCTTCTCCCAATTCATAAATATAAAATATCTTAAATTTTTATAAGATAATACTTTAATTTTTTTTAGTATTTTGGGGATTAAATTATATCTCTCCTCTAACATTGTAATTCTTAACATTAAATGATTATATTTCCATGTGGGAATGGTCTATTCTTTTTATGTTAATGAGATAGGAATAGTGTATTTTGTGAGTGTTGCAGAGCTCTTTTGAGATATAAAAGGAATTAAAGAAGAAATCATGTTAAAGAAGCAAGAAGATGTGAAGCAGTTTTTAAACAATATTAAAGGCTGTAGCTTTCCTTCCATATAGATCACACCACAACATAAACCTCAAAGTCTATATAACTGGACAAACAGAAAACATAAAAATAAATGGAGAAAAGAAGGCTGAAGCTGTCAAGAATTTTATTTTACGTGGGTCCAGAGTCAACATCCATGGAAGCAGTGGTGAAGAAATCAAATGACATATTACACTGGACAAATCTCTTTTCAAAGACCTCTTTAAAGTTAAAAATCAAGGATGCCATTTTAAAAACAGCTGAGTATCGCCATGACATTTATAATTGCTTCATATGCATGTTAAATTTGGACCATGAATAAAGAAGACTGGAGAAAAGTTGATACTTTTGAATTATGAAACTGAAAGAGGGTATTGAATGTACCACAAGCTTCAGAAAAAGAGCAAACAAATCTGTCCTGAAGAAAGGTGGACTACTCCTTAGAAACAAAGATGGTGAAACTTTGACTCAGATATTTTTAGCATACTGTCAGAAGAGTCCAGTAGAAGGATAATGATTTTGGAAAAACAGAAAGTTGAGGAAGAGGAAGAACCTCAAGAGCTAGATTAACACAGTGACTGCAGCAGGGATTATGAAGATGCCTTAGCATCAGACATGTTTAGATATATTGTATGCAAGGTCACTATGAGTTAGAGTCATTTGGAGGGCACCTAACTAAGATAACAACAGCAAAAAAGCAATCTAGAGAACAATGATAGAGAAAGTAAAGATATATGCCAAGACACGTGGAGATCTCCGAGGAATCATGAAGCAGAGGCTGAACAGGAAGGACTCTCCTCCAGTACCAAGGGAAGAGACAGTCTTCACTCAGAGTCAGCATTTTGAATTCAGACTTCTAACCTCCTAAGCTATAAGAGAAGAATTTAGTTAAAGCCACTCACTTGTGCTGATTCTAATATATTAGTACTAGATAACTGAGACATTCAGCCATGTCTTAAGAGTTTTCAGTGTTGAATGGAAATCCAAAACCTCTATAAATGTTTATTAAAATTAATTTTTAAAAAAAGTTTTCAGTGTAAGTGTTGTCTTTCTTTGATTATGCTTGCCTTAGTTATATGACCCCTTTGTTACATACCACATACAATGTCACATTGAATCTAACTCACAGCAACTGTTTATTGTATTTCGAAGGAGGCATATCTTTATGAGAGGAGACTGCTTCTATTTCTATTGTAAAGTGGCTGGTATATTAGTACCAGTGACCTTTGCATTACCAGGCCAATTCTTAATATGCTTGCTACTGTGTAACGTACCCACTAGCTCCAATCTCTCTGCCTAAGAGAGATTCACAGCCTCTAATGGAGGATCCCCCCTAATGAAGAATTACAGCCTCTATGAGTCACCTGTGACTCCACAGTACTTAACAACAATACATCAACATAGAGAGAGAGCAGCCGGCCCAGTGGACAGAAAGTGATGCTACTAAACCAAAGGTGGGTGACTTTTAATCCGTGGCCCTCGGGCCTGTCTTTCATTGTTTTTGTTCAGACATTCCTCTAGGCCATATAGCCCTGGTGTACAAGTTGCTGTACAGAGATAACTTGTGGTTGCTGTGAGGCTGAATACTGTGACACTGATGTGTCAAATGTGTTAATGGTTGGTTACCCAATGTGGACAGAGTGGGGTGGAACTCCCCAATTAAAACAAGCTTGGAAGCAGGAATGGCATCCACTTCTGTAATAGCTTGTTCCTGGAAACCCGATGAACCTGGAGAGAGGATGAAAGATACCCAAGCATTGAAGACTCTCCCTCATAGGGTCACTGTGAGTCGCCTGGGACTCAAGGGCATTTAACAATAACAACAACAATGGAGAATGACTATAAGTTGGAATAGACTCAATGACAATGTGTTCTTTTAGGTAGATTATGCTAACATAGGTTAGATATATCACTATATAGTGTATTAAAATATTACTTTGAACCATTTAGTATTTGTTGTTGTAATATTAAAATACTACTTTAAAACATTTAATATTTATCTAGTCATTCTTAATCTTTAGAAATATAATTGATTTTTGTTGACCTTTTCTTTTATAATGTTGATAATATCACTAATTTTCTACAGAGGAAAGTAATTTTAATTTTTCCAAGTTTATCATCTTTGTTGCCTAGTTGCGTAGCTAAACTTTCTAGTATCATGTCAATAAAAAGTTACATAATTTCCTTGCCATCCTTTTAGAAAACGTGAAGAAATATAACACCTATGAAGAATTTTGAAGCATTTCATAATCAAATATTTATTAGGTACAAGTCTCTTATTAAACTGTAAAGTATCAATCACTAGTTTATTAATCAATAAATATCTGTTGGTTATCTATAATAGCAATGTTTTGGACTTGTTGCTAGGCCAGGTTTTTCACTGAGAGGGGCGTCATGGGTGGAAAGGTGGAGAAAGGTCAGCAAAGAAAAGGAAGCCCCTCAATCAGGTGGATTAACACAATAACTGCAGCAATGAGCTTGAACGTGTCAGAGATTGTGAGATTAGCATAGGATAGGACAGGGGTCAGGTTTGTTTTTCATAGGCTCAACAGCAACAATATACTTGCAATGAAGGAAAAAAAGAACCAACAACAAAAAGGGAAAAACCCCAAAAGTCTGACTTTATGGACTAAATATAATCATCATTTGGTATCCATGAGGAACTGTTTTCAGGACAGAACTCTTCAGATCCCCAAATGCTAATTGAGCAACTCTCTACTGATTGTCGTTGTTGTTGTTGTTGTTATGTGCCATCGAGTCACTTGCGACTCATAGTGACTCTAAGTACAACATCCCTAAACCCTGCTCTATCCTGTGCCAATTGCACTGCTTCTGACACACTCATCCCAATTACCTCAGTCACTGAATCAATCCATCTCATAGAGGGTCTTCCCTTCCTGTGCCGTCCCTCCACCCTCCCAAGCATGATGTCCCTCTCCAAGGACCTGTCCCTCCTACATGTCCAAAATATGTCAGACGAAGCCCCAGAATCCTTGCCTCCAAGGAGAAGCCTGGTTTAACCTGCTCCAGGGTGAACCTGTTTGTTTTCTTGGCAGTCCCTGGTACATTCAATACTGTTCTCCAATACCACAGCTCAAAGGCATCAATTCTCCTTCTGTCCTTCCTAGTCATTGTCCAACTCTCTGATGCATAACAAGTGATTGCAAAGACTATAGTCTGAATCAGATGCACCTTAGTCTCCAGAGTGACACCATTGCTCTTCAGTACCCTGGAGAGGTCCCTAACAGCAGACTTTCCCATCACAATAAGTTTTTTGATTTCCTGGCTACTGGTGCCAAGAGTGTTGACCGTGGAGCCAAGCAAACTAAAGTTGTTAACAATCTCAATCTCTTCACCATCCATCCTGATGCTGCCAATTGGTCCAGTGGTGAGAATCTTTGTCTTCTTGACATTGAGCCTCAATCCATACTGAAGGCTGCAGTCCTTGACCCTCTGTAGCAAGCATTTCAACTCTACTGT
The DNA here is from genome assembly GCF_000299155.1 of Elephantulus edwardii. Lineage (NCBI taxonomy): Eukaryota > Metazoa > Chordata > Mammalia > Macroscelidea > Macroscelididae > Elephantulus > Elephantulus edwardii. The sequence goes on from NW_006399772.1 coordinate 20,165,852, forward strand.
TGACATCACTAAAAAACAATCAAATTCACCAAACAATACGGTGTGGTAGAAATCGCGACATGGTTTTATGGTCAAAGCAGTGTGCCATGACACACCACAACATAACAAAGTTGTTTTTGAGCACAGCTCTTAATAACCCGATATACAAAAGACCTGAAGCCTATCGTCATTTCTCAAAGTTCATAGCATTTCCAGAGTCATGTTGTTTGGGAAGTGGATGCCACTCTTGCTTCCAAACATAACAAAATAGAAGTAAGTGGCGTGATATCATATATTAAAAATCAAACGAGTCCAATGCGTGTCATGTGGACTCCAACTCACAGTGACCCTCCAGGAGAGAGCAGAACTTCCCTGAAGGGTTTCCTGCGCTGAAATAATCACAAGAGCTGACTGTCCAATCTTTCTCCAGCACAGTGGCTTCTGCATCCCAACCTCTTGGGTTAGAGCACTTCAAATCTTTACCATCAGAACTGCTTATAGTAAGAAAGTGTGGTAAAGAAATGGGACAGAGGGATCCCTTTCCCCCCCAAGGACCTCAGGGATACAACATTCTAAATAGTAAACTTTCCTTTCCAGGGTAAAGGCAAGTCTGAATATTTGTTTTCTGTTTCTGTTTCTATAAGGTTCACTTCTTTTTTAAACAATTACTACAATGTGTACATTTATGTCACACTTAGTTAATGAAATTATTTCGTAGTCATCATACAGCATTTTAGTGCATTTTAAATGCAAATGGCCAGACGGAAAATACATATAAAAATCCTAAAACAACTGAATACTTCATCTCCTGCAAACTTTAAATAGTTAATAACCCCTCACTCTGCCCTCCTCCTGCAGGTTCTGCTGGTCATGCCACCCACACGCTTTTGATCATTACCTAGATATGCAGTGATCATGTCAGTAGCTAATTGCCCACGTTACTTTCTTCATTTTTCTTGTTAAAGAGAGATTTTTTTAAATGAACTCAATATATCAGGCTTTTTAGCAGAATTATTAATAACAACCCCCCTCATTTATTATTTGATCCTTTTTTCCTGAGCTCTTCTTTCTCTGATAAATCTCTAAAGCCTTCCAAATACTGTTAGACATCGTTTTTCCTCCCACTTTACTTACTCTCTCTTTTAACTAAAACTACAGCTTGTGCTTACCGTTCAGTTTATTCTCTCTTAGCTCTTCTGGCCTGAAGTTGATCAGATCTGCCAAGGTTTTGAATTTTTTACCTTATCTTTTTCCAAAAGGAGTTGCAAGCAGATTATAAAAATAAAGCTCATACTGATCATAAGCAGAATGAGACTTTAAAAAAAAGATAAAACATGTACAATGTGAAAGAAAAATTCCACAATAATAATAATTAATGACCCAAAAATGTACTCAGTGGAAAGATGAGTATAAGTAACATAGAAAACTAGTTCATGAAAAAAAAAGAACATTTTAAAATGCAAGAAAATGAAAAAAAAATATTGTACACACTTTCACTATACCTCTTAAGGCATTTTGCTCTTTTTTTTTTTTT
>NW_006399772.1:20167634-20192667 GCF_000299155.1 Elephantulus edwardii
TATATATATTTCATTCAACAAACATTTACTAAATAAGAGTTCTTGTTTGGAAGGGTAAAGAGAGGAAGAACCACAATGAGAGAGAAAGGGGGGATAGGAGGGGGAGGGGGAGAGAGAGAGACAGACACAGTAACAACCATGGTTTCAAGCACAGCAGAGACCATGAAGATGGTATGGGATTGTGTAAGGTTTCAATCTATCAGGCTGTATAACGTGGAGTCACTGGGTCAGCGTTGATTCTACAGCACCTATCAACACTCACAAAGTATACAAGGTGGGATCCCTGAGTGGCGTGAATGTTTAATGTGTACTTTTGCTAGCTGCACAAGTGACAGTTCAAACCCACCTATAGTCACCTCAAAAAAAAAAGCCTCATGATCTACATCTGAACAATGCATTGATGTCTTAGCCATTGAGTCTACTGCCTGTTTTCTGACATGAATGCAGCCACCATTAGTTGGAATGCATTCAATTAACAGCAACCAGTACCTGCACAGTGAGTGTAGAGACATAGTTCTGGGTGAAGATGAGCATGTGGCAGTATTCTCCTTATGAGTTCAGGTTCTAGTAGAAAACAAAGGCAATGAACAAGTGAAAATGTAACATACCAGATAAAAATTAGTGCTATGAGAAAAATAATTAGATTAAGAGGATGGTGAAAGGATATGTGTTTTAAATAAGTTATTCAAGTAATAAGAACATTGAAGGACTTCTTAAAGGCAGGTCATTTAACCAGAAACTAGAATGAAGTTAGAAAACTACACAAGGCATGTTGTTGTTGTGTGGACCGTCTAGGCAGCACCGACCTATAGCTGACCTTCCAGTCAATTTTCAGAGGCAGTTAATTGTACAGGAAGAGATTGTCCATTCTTCTCTCTTTGGAGCAGCTGGTGGATTTGAACCAAATGCCTTTGGAATTGCAATGCGCCTTCTTACTACTAAAGCTTTTTACTTACACTGGTCACAACCAGTGCTCCCTGCACAAAGGCAGAGGGAAAGATAATGTTTGAAAAAGAAAAACCCACACATAGAAATGAAATTGTAGATTTGGGCTATGGTAAGAATGTCCAAATTACTAAACAAGAATACACAAGAAAAACAAGGATATATGAAGAAGAGAGTTGGTTAGAAGAAAGGTTCATACTGAAAAGACAAAACCCAACAACAACCAAACGTAACTACAGAGTTTATTCTGATTTATAGTAAACACCTCTGGTGGCCTAGTGGTAAGGAGAGGTGTTGCAAGACCAAAGGAAGGTGGTTCAATCCCCCAGCTGCTCAGCAGAAGAAAGACAGGCAGTTTCCTCCTATGTGACTTACACCCTCTGAAAACCCAGTGGAGGCTCAACTCTGCGTTAGTTCCTACCCTACAGGGCATCATAACACCAGTGACACACACGGCAGGCCAGAACCCCCATGGGATTTCTAGCACCAATTGTCATGGGAGCAGATTACCACAGCTTTCTTCACCAGAACTACTAGTGGGCTTGAACCATTCGGTTAGCACCTGGGTACTTCACCACTGCACCACATGTTCTCCTGCAGAAACAAAGACAGCTCATTGCATCCGATAGGAATTAACTCAGAGCTGACCTTCCAGTGGTTTTTCTGAGGCTATAAATCTCCTTGGAGGAGATTGCCCGTCTTTCACCCTAGAGCCACTGGTGGCTTTGGGTAAGCAGAGTAACTCCTTAAAGACAAGGTCCCTTGAGCTCCCCCAGAGACAGAGAGAGGGGACCGAATTCGGGGAAGCCTCTTGGCAGTGCCGTCCATAGGAAGTGACATACTAACCCAAAAGCAGAGTTTCCCTGGCTGTTCAAGTCCACTAGCTGCTCTGCCAAGGCCTTTAAAGGAACTGTGCTGCCATCCAAAGGCACCAGGTTTGAATCCACCAGTTGGCCCAAGACAGAATAATGGGCAATCTCCTCCCATGCAATGTGTTGTCTCTGAGAACCCACTGGAGAGCTCATAACAAAGCCAACAACAATCAAGTTTGAAAATAGTAGGCATGATCCAACTAAACATTTTGTTATTACTTAATAGAGCTTAGGCTAGTGGTTTTGGAAAATTTAATCAATCATAAAATTAATATAATAGCTCTTAATCTCTTTCTCTTCATATAATACTTCTTACTCTTCACCAGAATTACTATACTACTGAGCCTTCAACAGTTTGTAGAACTTTAGGGGTTAGAGTAGATATATTATTCTGAAAAATGACAATAGTGGAGGCAATGAATCATCAATAGATGTATCATTGTAGAGTCTTAACTGTCAGTGCTCAGATATTTTATTTCATTAATTGCAGTGAATGGAATCAACCTTTCCGTTTTCAAACCACCTACTTTCAAATCTAGACTCTGCATGCTCAATGCTAAAAAGAGAACTGTACAAGCAGTTGGATCCACAAATTACTAAATGCTTCGTATTTCTTCTGTGTACAAAAATCACCAATCTTTAATTACATCTTAATATTCAATTATATTTGACATAATTCTATTTTTGCTATAAAACTGTGTAATAACAGAGGAAATATTTACAGGACATAAAGTCTTTGCCATTGAAAATTTAATTATATTATCTTTAGAAAACGTAACTCAAGGGCAGAGTGTTACAGTCAGAAGTTGCTAGAAAAAAGCATTGCAAGCTCCAACATGCAGAGCTGACACTGTGAATTCGCTTATTTCAAGAAAAACAAACAAAAACCAAGAAACCAAAACACCACTACTTTCAGTTAATAATTAGCTCACTAACAGAAAAAAGATCCTTAAAAAGATGAACTGACATGGGAGTTGCAACAATGGACTTAATTACAGCAAAGCATATGAGGAAGGTGCGGGCTCAGGCAGTTTCATTCTCATGTACCAGCATCACCACGAATCAGAAGTCATTGTGCAGTATCTACCAACAGTACTTTGGAGCCTTGGTGACTTAGTGGTAAGAAGTTGTGCTGCCCACCCAAGGGAACATGGTTGGAATCCACCAACTGCTCTGCAGGAAAAAGATGGGCAATTCCTACTGGTGAAAAGCCACTAGAGGGTCTGGTATGAGTCAGATCTGCTCAATGGTACACAACAACAACAACAACAATCCCACCCAGTGTTTTTCATTATATGCTGTCAAGGTCAGGAGCAAGGAGAATGGGAAGAAGAGAGTGTACATTGGTCAGTCCAATCCCAAACTCTTTAAACAAAATTACTCTACATATGTCTTCTTTATATTATAGACCCTCAAAAAAGAGTACCTTTGAGAGATCATTTTGATAGGTAAGGGGAAAAATTTGTGTAACATTTTCCCTAAGCTTTCACTATATCTTATATAACTGACTATCTTCCAAGACTAAAGTCAGCTGAAAAACATGATGTCCCTATGGTAATAAAGAGGGACCTCTGGTGACTTAGTGCTAAGAAGATAAACTGCAATCTCAAAGGTACATGTTTGAATCCACCAGCCGTTCTACAGGAGAAGGATGGGCAATCTCCTCCTGTGAGATTTATACATATATATTGTCTTTGTAAGCCCCCCTGGAGGGTCAGCTATAGGTTGTCTTGACTCAATGGTACATATCAACAAAAACAACAGTAATTAAAGGGAGTTTTGGTGGCCTAGTGGTGATAAACTGTGCTGCCAACCCGAAGGCATGTGGTTTGAATGCATCAGCTGCATCACTCTTCTCCCTGTGCGATTTATTGCCTCTGAAAAGCTGCTGGAGGATCAGCTATGAGTCAGTTCTGACTTGATGATATATAACAACAACAATAGTAATTCACCCTCTTGGATATATTGATGAGATTTTTTTGTGGTGGATAAAAATGAGAGGCATCCAGAAGGTTATATTGTAGGCAGAGAATACGAGTGTGACTTCGGGTAGTAAGTAACAGTCACCCCCTGTGCAATCAGCTGTATTCAGTGGTGGAAGTTCACATGGCAAATAGCATGGTCATCACCTATATGTGATAAATCAAACAGAGTTGCTTCTCTCAGCAAAGGATGTCCACATAAAAGGGAATATATTTGAATGGTGGCCAGACCAGAGACTTTGAAAGATCCTCCATGGTACACGATTCACTCTCAAAATCCTTATTGTAGGGAGTTCACCAAAAAAGTTCTGGTCAATGGTTCCCAACAGTGACTTTTTATCAGTCTCGGTCAGCAACATCAGTGACTTCTGTTGACTGTGCTGACAAACAATGATAGAGTCTCCAAAGGACTTCTCTTTTTGATAGTGCCCTGTGTACGTGGCCAACAGCTCACAAGTCCCTTGGTGAATAAAGAGCTGGATTATACTCTCAGCACAACTTACAAATGATCCACTGCTGAGGCACAGCATTTTCAAAGTTCTTCTCTCCAGCCACTGCTTATGACTATGGGACATAACACTAAACCTTTCCAAGTTCGCAGTCATCTCAACTGTGTTAATGCGCAGTATGCCCTTTAGGGGGCTGCAGTGTGAAGCTCTTCCCTTACACAATTAAGTGATAAAGAATGAAAACTACAGAGATAGAAGGAATGTGGTTCTTTACGTGGCTACTGCTTCTTGTTGTGTGTCATTCAGTTGCAACTGACTCAAAGTGGACCCTCAAGTGGATTTTCAGAGGCAGTCAATTACACAAGAGATTGCCCATCCTTCTCCTGGAGCAGCTAGTGGATTCAAACTGCATTCTTTTAAGCGTGTAGCACAACCTAAAGGTATGTGGTTTGAAGCCGTCAGCTGCTCCAAAGAACAGGGATGGGTAATTCTCCTGTGTGATTTACTGTCTTTGAATCACTGGAAGGTCTGATATTGGATGGTCCCAAACTTGATGGTACCCAACCACCACGACCACTAACACAACTATAAACTGACATCTCAACATCGAGAAAACAAATATTCTCACCACTGAGTCACTAGGCAACCCCAATGAAGTTGGAGAAAATATTTAAATGATCAATGATTTTGATGGAAAGACTTTTCACAGAGGAAGACATTTAGATCACCAACAAACACATGAAGAGATGCACAAACTCACTGGCAATAAGAGAAATGGAAATCAAAATCACAATGACATCTTTGTTTAATTTTATTTTACTAATTTTAGTGAACATTTACAGAGCTTTTGGATTCTCATTCATTCATTGTTGCATTTTCTCCCTGTCCACCCCTCCCCACAGTTTACTCTTCTCTTTTGAACAGCAAAAGAAAAATTCCTTCATTGGTATATAATCCCCATCCTGCCACCCTCCCCACCCCCACGCCAAGTACACTCCACTATGCAACCTTCACTCTTCACTCTGGATTCCCATCATAGCCATAGTAACCAATCTTATATCACTTTTAAACTATTCTCTCCATCATCTGTTTCAATGCAGTATACATAATAAATCCAATTTTTCTCAGTCTCACCCCAAACCTGATGTCAGTCCCATTCTACAACAGTGGCACCATGCAGTATTTGTCCTTTTGTGACTGAGATATTTCTCTCAGCATAATGTCCTCCAGGATCACCTATTTTGAATAATACTGCATGAGTTCTTTGTTTTTCAATGTAACATAGTATCCCATTGTGTGAATATACCAGAGTTTCTCTATCCATTCATTTGTTGTTGGGGACTTGCGTTGTTGCCAACTCTTTGCTATTCACAATGCCATTTTACCCCAATAATAGTGGCAAAGTTTAACAGGGCAGCAATAAATATTGGCGAGGATGCAAAAGAGAGGAACTCTCATACACTGTTGGTGGGATTGTAAAATGGCACAACCACTCTGAAGACAGCTTGGCATTTCCTCAAAAAGCTGAACATAGAAATTCCATATGACCCAGCTATTCCACTGCTTGGAATATGTTCAGAGAAAATTAGAACTGAGACACAAACGGAGATTTGTACACCAATGTTCATAGCAGCATTATTCACCATCACAACAAGAACATGGAAACAACCCAAATATCCAACCACAATCAAATTGAGAAACTGTGGTACATTCACACAAAGGAATACTACACAGCACTTAAAAGCAATGATTTTGAAAATTACTACCTAATTTGGGAGGGATTGGAGACAATTATGCTGAGTGAACTAACTCAGTCTCACGAGGACAAACACTGTTTAAGACCATTATTGTAGAGAGAGAAGGAAAACTGGTATAAAAAGATTATCGATGATTTATTCTTAATTGGATTCATAATTAACATCCTTGGTACCAGCAGTTAGGAGAACAAAATATGTTTTGCATTAGGAAAACCTGCCATCCAGGATCTCTTCAACAATGTCAGGTTAACTCAAGCCACGGTCTTTTCAATTAACAGCCATGCGTCTGAGAGCTGGACAGGAATAAGGGGGAAAGAAGAAGAATCTTTGCCTTTGAGCAACTGTTGAAGGAGTACCGAATACCCAAAACACTACCCCAAAGGAAAAACAAAAACATAAACAACACAGGTATCTCTAAGAGAAAGTGCAATCAGTGCCCCTTAGTGTCAGGGAAGACAAAGCTTCATCTGGTATACTTTACCCACTGCAGTCCAGTCAATTCTGCCTCATCGTGACCCTACAGAACTACGAAGAGTTCCTCCTTTGGGCCCAGGAACCTGTATATATTTACAGAAATAGGCAGGTTTGATCATGCTGTTTAGCATTTTGTGAGGAGAGGCTATTCATTATAAAAGGACATAAGGTGAAGGGTCAGTGAAAGAGAGGAAGACCGTCAATGAGATGGACTGAACCCTGTCTATAGGAATAGGCTCAAATATATCAAGAGACGATGAGGACGGCACAGGATGGAGCAAAGTTTAGATACGTCGTTCATAAGGTTGCTATGAGTTGACTTAATGATATTTAACAACAGTAACTATGACTTTAGGAGCTGGTAAAACAATGGTTAAGGGCTTGACTGCTAAACTGAAAGACTGGTGGCCAAACCTACCAACCACTGCTTGGGAGAAAGATGTGGAAGTCTATTTCTGTAAATATGTCCAGCCTTCTAAACCCTAAGGAACAATCCGACTCAGGTCTGTAGGGTCACAACTGACTGAGCTGCAGCAGGTAGAATGATTTTGATTTGGCTTTACTTTTACTTTTTTTTTTTTTAAATTAATTTAATAGACATTTACAGCAGTTATGGATTTCCATTCATTCATTGCCGCACTTTTCGCCCTGCCCACCCCTCCCTACCAGTTTGCTCCCCTCTCTGAAAAAAAAAATTCCTTCATTAGTATACAATTCCCCCATCCCTTCCCCCCACCCCCCACCCTGAGTACACTTACTTCTCTATGCAACCTTAATTCTGTGACCTAGGCAAATTAAACAGAACCTCTTAGACCTTGAAGAGAATTCCTTAGAAAGAATAACTATCTCTCTTTACAGATGATTAAAAGAACCAGAGAAGGTTTAAGAGGTTGTGATCTTTGTCAACAGAAAAGCCAAGACTAGAACCCAGGCTCTTTGACGCCAAGGCCCAGTGCTCTTTCTACTATACCATGCTGCCCCCTAGTGTCACACAGTTTTCTGATCTTTTGACTAAGAACTCACTAGTTTAAACAAAGATCTTTTTTAAACCAAGAATGCTGAAGCAAATTTGAAATGATGCAAAAGTTCTGATGCAAGTCTTAATTTCACAGTATTTGTCATTAGTTTGCATTACTGTGCAGACTTGAAAATATGCTTGTCTTATCTTCTAAGTCTTTTATGATTCAATTAAGTCCAGAGCTTGTTTGTTATTCAGTGCTGTAGACCAGTCACAACTCTTAGTGACTGATGGGCAACTTTGAACTTTGCTCTATCCTACACCACCTTCATGATATATGATACACTTTGTCCATTGTTACAGTAACTGTGTCAATCCAGCTTGTTGATGTCAACCCATCCTCCTCTGACCCTCCCCCTTTCCCAACATGATGTTTGTTCCAAGCCCCTTTTAACAACGTGTCCCAAGTATGTGAGACAAGGTTTCACCATCCTTGACCCTGAGAAGCATCCTGGTTGCACTTTCTCCAGGAGAGACTTGCTTATTCTTTTGGCAGTCCGTGGGTCTAGTCATTAGGAACAATGAGAATTATGAATTATGAATTAGAATTCATAAGGAACAATGAGAATTCTAAATTAGGATGAAAATTAGTTGGCAAGCATGCCTGAAAACAAAACAACACTACTGTTACTACTCAAAATGTATTAATATACCAATAAGTCTCTTTTCTGTAGTTTTCTATAATATGTGCTGATGACGCATTAGGAAAATTATTCAATAAAAGGAAAAGGGGGATCATATGTGTAGTAGGAATATTCGCATTGTTATGTTTAACCAAGGAAAAACCCCTAAAAAATTGAACATGTGGATTAATGTTACTATACATTCCGGTTGACCCCCAGCAACAATAAAAAGCAGATATTTACAAACAGAAGAGAAAAACTAATAAGTAGAAATCAGCAAACCAATAAATAAATAATGCTGACCCAAAATGTTATCATAAGAATGGAACTTAAGAGTATGTAAAAGATATATTGAAGGGCGGGGAAGAAAATAGAGCCACTAATAAGTGAGAGGAACCAAAGAATTAGATATTGCATTCAGAAGGTTGATCTATTGAGCTCATTTTAAAAATATCTTTTAAAAAGACTAAAGAATTTAAATAAGGAAGAACTAATGAAGACAATGAAAACTTATAATAAAAAATCTTGAGAAGGATGAAATATGTTTAGAGAACAGAGATTCAGAGGCACTGTTAGTAGTTTCTTGATTGTTGTTGTTGTTGTTGTTATGTGCCGTCGAGTCATTTGGGACTCATAGCAACCCTATGTACAACAGCCCTAAACCCTGCTCTATCTGTGCCAATCTCATTGTCTCTGACAAACCCATCCCGAGTACTCCCGTCACTGAATCAGTCCACCTCATAGAGGGTCTTCCCCTTCTGCGCTGTCCCTCTACTCTACCCAGCATGATGATGTCCCTCTCTAAAGACCTGTCTCTCCTTACAACATGTCCAAAGTATGTCAGACGAAGCCCCAGAATCTTTGCCTCCAGGGAGTAGTCTGGTTTAACCCTCTCTAGGCTGAATCTGTTTGTTTTCTTGGTAGTCCATGGTACATTCAATACTCTTCTCCAGCACCACAGCTCAAAGGCGTCAGTTCTCCTCCTGTCCTCCGTAGTCATTGTCCAGCTCTCTGATGCATATCAAGTGATTGCAAAGACCATGGCCTGTATCAGGCACACCTTTGTCTCCAAAGAGACACCATTGCTCTTGAGTACTTTAGAGAGGTCCCTAACAGCAGACTTTCCCATCGAAGAAGGATTGGCCATCCACTTCTGAAATAGCAGGCCTCTGAAAACCCTATGTACCCTATGTATGTACAACAGTTTCTTGATAGCATTCTAATTTAAAAAAAAATTACCAGTACACAAACATAAGGACACTGTCATCTATTTAGTGACTTATAATTATATATTCTATGAAATTTTAAATGTCTGTACATCTACACTTTTAAAGGTGTATTGTTCAAGAATGACTACGTAGGAGGTCAAGAATCAATACTCTCTCCCCTCTCATTCTACCATCCACAAAAGCCAACAGCGCCATTGAGTTGATAACAATCTATATGGGTGACCAACCTTTGGGTTTGCAAAGCTGGATATCTAAGCAAGAACAGACTGTCCATCTTTTGTCCACAAAACAACTGGAGGATTTGAACCACCGAATTAAAGAGATAGAATTAGGGTCGGATATGAGGTTTACGTGAGTTCTTGTGAGCTCCCAGCTCTCTTTTGGAATGCTGGCTCTCACTCACCTGTCATTGCCAAGCCAGCCTGCATCATCCACAGTCACATGTTGAACCTAAGGGGCATAGAAGAGAGGGAAAATGAACAATTGGCAGAAATATTAAGAAATATCTGCCCAGACTTAATTATGTAGCCCGCCTCACATTTTATGAAACAGTTGATGGTCGTAGTCATGAAGTGGTAGATAGCAGATCAAACATTTAGGACATTGGACAATGGCATAAGGAAGCAAAGAAAACTTGTTGACATGGTGTGCAACACATCACCTGTTATAACTGAAGGTAAACAAATCGAATCCACGAGCTACTGTGACGACGACAGATGGGCAGACTCATCCTGTGAAAATTTACAGCCTCGGAAGCTAGATGTAGGGTCACCATGCATTGAAACCTAGGGAATGGTAGTAGTGGGTGGGAGTGTAAAGAAAGCAAACAAATGGAACATCATCAATTGGAAAGACCGTATTTTTAGATTAAAATAGCCTTAAATGGAAATTCTTTTCAGGTAAATTCCACTCTGCAAATACTTTGAGGTGTGCTCCATTAACCCTCTTCTCCATGCTTTCCTCTACTTTTAACATTGTAAAAAGAAATATTTGCATTTTCATCTTCTCTTTTACCTAGAAGTGGTCATGAGGGCTTCCTGCGTAAATAAAGAGTCCAAGAAAGTCTTTACTCGTCCTCCTTTTAACCACTTTTCTCTCTTTGTTTCCATGAAACGTGGTTATAACACACAAGGAAAGCACCATCTTAGAATCCATTGAGATTGAAAAGGGTGTGCCAAGGATAAAAGATCAGAAGATCAGGAAAAGAGTATTTTGATCCTGAATAGACTATAAACATATCAGTCCCACCTCTGAACACTTTGACTACATTCTCTTTACATGACAAAATTAGACTGCTTATTTATTCACATTGAGTATAGATTATTCACATCGCAAGTCTAGAAATACCATACATATTTTAAATAGAAGAATTTCAAAAATTCTAGAAGACCTAGCTCAGATATTTTCTTTCAGAAAATCTTTTCTGACAGCCTAAATTTGACCCCACCTTCCCTCCCACATCAAAATCCAAACCTGGAGGAGACTGAGTGCAATTTTTTAATGTTCTTTTCAAAGTAATTTTATAGCTATAAATATTGTACGTACTGTATATTTTATAGAATTATTACAACCATCTACCAGAAGATCAGGAATTTTAGAAATTCCTTGAGGGCAGGAATAATGGTCTAACTCCACTTTAATTGTTAATAACAGTGCAGGGACCGGCATATTAATCTACACTGATCATTCTAACAAACTGTTTTCAACCTACTAGTTTTCTAAGAAATAAATTGGCTTTTTCACGAAATAATTTTATATAATGATTTTTAAAATTTAATTAATAAATTTGGTCTTTCAAATGATCGGCAAGAAAACAAAAAAACTTAAATAAGATACAAATGGTTATTATTATATAGATAAACTGGATCTCTAAAAAAAGAACATTCACAAAATTGATAATATCATGTGCAAAAATGCTTTGCAGATTGATCAGATTATTGATGCTAGATACTGTCATTTGCTTTGTTGCTTCTATGAAGAAAAGACTAACAATTAAAAATATGACAACTCTCAAAATTTTTTGAAACAGAAAATGAAGCATTCTTCATAATTTGTAGTTAAGTTCTAAAATGAAAATAGAACTTAAATATGTCAGAAAAGGCTTAAAATGATGACTTTTTCTTGCTGTAGCACTTTGGAGTGCATGTTTAAATGTGTGTGTGTGTGTGTGTGTGTGTGTGTGTATGCTTGTTTGTGTGTTAAAACTGGAGAACAAAAAAGAGAAATTTGATCTAGAATAACTGAAAAATTTCCATTTACTGAGTCAGAGAATCTTTCTCAATCAAGTCAGGAGGACAGGAAGGAAATTAGAGAAAGAATCTGTCATATTACATAATTATCTGAAATCTTTGGCTGTCTATTGCTATTCCTCTTTGTCTGAAGGCATAATACTTTTTTTCTTGGAAGAACTTCACCATTCTCTAATTCATACTTATGATTAAAATGCAAACATCAGATTAAGCAGGACCAAGCAAAGCCAGCTCAGGATTTTTCACAAATATTAGACAATAATTTCTTAAAGATTGTGGTTGTTATTAGGTGCCATCAATGGACTCTGACTCATGATGACCCTATCAAGATCTGGACCTTGCCCAAGCATGCTCATGATGTCAGTCATGTTCAAGTGCATTGTGGTAGCCACTGTGTCCATCTATCTGGTTGATGGTCTTCCTTTCTCCTCTCTTTCACTGACCCTCTGCCTTTCACAGGATAAGGGGTAGAAATGCAACTCTCTAGCAATACTTCATTCCTTTATTCTCAAACAGACTAAAACCAGTCTGTACCAACAAAATAAAGATGTCACCTTCGTTGTACTGCTTTTTGATGCCACTGCATCAGCGCCAACTCACAGGCTGTGTACAACAGCTCCAAAGTTCGCTTGATCTCTTCATCACCCTCACAAGCCCTGTTGTGCTTGAGGTCATTGTGGTTGTAGTCACTGTGTTAATTTTTCTTGTTGAGGGCCTTTTGAGGACCCATCTTTCCAAACACAATGTCCTTTTCAATATGCCCAAAGTAGTGTCAACATATGTGTAGAAGCAGAAACAAAGGTGAGAAGAATAGCACTGGGACATTTGTAAGATAGAGCTTTGCTTGCCCTGGGCACTATCAAGTCTTGTGCTTGGTTACATGAACTATCTCAGTACCCTAATGAGAATTTCATGCTATACTTAAGCCGGTTCATTCATACTGCTTTCTCCTATTTGCAAACACAAAGACTATAGGAAAATACACCTACCAGCAATCAGGCCAACTCCCCTGTAACAATATAGTTAGTGGTCAATGAGAGGTCACTGTGGCCAGTTTATACAGTGCTGACAAAGAGTCCAAAAGCACCTAGTATTTTAAGATGAGCAAAGTGAAATGGAACATCCAATAAGTTGATCACAGCAATGTCGCTAAAGAAAGAGGAAAAACCAGGAGTTATGGAAGGATTCACAGAATCAGAATTATAGGAATGAAGAGAGAAAAGTGCTATTACATTGTAGGTATCAAAACTAACGCTATAGGACAAAATATGAATTCATGTCTGAGTTAAAAATTTATTTAATTAAAAATTGTTTTGAACATCTTCACTCAAGTGACAAAAAGAATTTTTCTAAAGCACATCATACATATGTTAGTAGAAAGAAAGCCAAGACGAGATCCTTTAATGCTGTTCAAAACCCTAAGCCCACTACTTTGGAGTTGATTCCATGACCCTGTAGGGGAGAGGAGAAATGGCCTATAGGGTTTTCAAGTCTTTAAAGCAGTAGGCTGTCACATCTTTCTCCCGCTGATCTTTCAGTTAGCTTTCTTTCTGTTAGCAGTCAAGTACTGAAGTGCTCCAACCGGAGGGCTCTGCAGAGCAGTGCATTTCAACATGCACCCATCAGACACAACACACCTGCATCCTAATCACCTACCCTGATTGCTAAATCGCAGACTTCTGGGGCCCAGTTTAGACCTAGGAAACCAGACTCTCCTGGGATGAGAGGGCAGCCTTGTGAAGCATACAGGTGATTCTAATGTGGGTTAAAGGTTAGAGTCCTGTTTTAGTGGAATGGTTGCCATTATGATGAAAAGGAGCTTTGAGAAGCAATACATGTGCAAGAGGATGACCATTGTGCAGTGTTCATAAGCACAACACTGAACACTCTGGAGAGTGTTTTCCTTGTGGTACAAATGTCTGGCGATCAATAAATTGAAGATAAAGCATAAGATAATTCTTTATTAAAAGTAAAATAAAGCAAACATTTTTAGGGGGAAAATATTTTTATTTTATGTTTTCAAGGGCATCTTACGAAGAGCAATGATGTCTGTCTAGATAACAAAGATGCACCTAATCCTGGCCATGGTCTCTCAATTACTTGCTTCAGAAAGTTGGACAATGACTAAGGAGGACAGAAGAAGAATCAATACCTTTGAGTTGTGATGCTGGAGAAGAGTCTTGAACATACCACGGACTGCCAAGAAAACAAATAGGTCTGTCTTGGAGAGGGTGAAAGCAAGTCTCTCCTTGGAGGCTAGGATTTTGACGCTCCATCTCAGTTACTTTGGGCACATGGCCAGGAGAGATCCATCCATAGAGAAGGACATCATGCTCAGAAATGTCGACGGACAGCGCAGGAGAGGGAGACCCTGAATGAGATGGATTGATATGGTGACTATGGCAATGGGGATTGTTGTGTCAGAATTAGAGACTGGCTCAGGACAGGGAAGGGTTCAGAGCCGCTGTACATTGTAGCTATACACTGTAGGCAACTCAATGGCCCATAACAACAATAACCTACTATGACAGGTTTGGAAGCAGGAGTGGCATACACTTCCTAAACAACATGCCTCCAGAAACTCTATGAGCTTTGATAAATTTGATAGTTGTAGAGGGGTTTAAGGCCTTTTGCTCATTGGATTG
Organism: Elephantulus edwardii; assembly: GCF_000299155.1. NCBI lineage: Eukaryota > Metazoa > Chordata > Mammalia > Macroscelidea > Macroscelididae > Elephantulus > Elephantulus edwardii. Next base: position 20,181,878 of record NW_006399772.1, read on the forward strand.
TTATATGAGTCGTGCTCAACTCGAAGGCAATCAACAAAAACATTTTTTTTTCTATGTCAAAAATGATTTGTGGTTATCAGTGATGAAAAAAATCTAATTAATCAATAGCGCTTGAATATGCATGGAAACACAGAAAATATGTTTAAAAATCCATTTGAATCAGTGGCCGAATTTAAAAACAATATCCTCTCAGTTTCCATGCAACAATATCAACTGCATTTGTCACTAAAATGGTGATTTCAGCTTCTTTTAACACCGCCCATCTGATTCAACCACATTTTTTTTCACCTCAAGAGCGGACTCATAATTTTATGGCTTCTACTGATATGAGAGATCTTAAATCAGAGGCTCAACTCTTCAGAGGGAAACTATTTGCTCCAAGTAAATTTCATATAACACATCAAATGAAGAACCATCATCCATGCAATCATTTGTGTGCTGCAAATGACATTTGTACTTTGCCAGCAGGTCCCTGTTTTTTACATGAAACACAAGATTTAATCCCACAGAGAAGAACAGTTACCACCTGACCATCTCGTCAGGTCCACCCTCTGGTACCTCAGGGGTAGAGCCTTTCTACCAGCTTCACAGAAGCCATATCAGTCTCTCTTCCCATTCCTCAATCTTCCATCATCAGACAGTGCTAGTAATTGGTTTTTAATTGGTTCATTTACCCGGATGATTTATACTGCCTCAGGTAGGTACGATTTAATGACACCCATTACAGTGCTTTAACAGATTTCACAAATAGATACGCTGTTGTCCTTCAAGTTTGAAGATCTATGCAAAGGAGTATTATCACTCATGGATCTCTGTCTGGAAGCCAAGTCCAGTGCTCGACTCTCAAGGATTAAAATAATAATTCCAATTAATCAATTATGGCCTGTTTAGCAGACATCACACTAAGAATATGTGACTTTACTTGTATTATCTCATTTAACTGGCATTTTGACCAAAAAAAAAGCATGAACAGAAAACAGGAAAAAAAAATCATTGTTTATAGAGTTATATTTGCTTTGAACAGAGAGATACTGTTTACACCTGTTGGTATATTAAATCCCATACGATCAATGCCTTCACTTAAAATTAGCTATATTTTGGAATCGATAAATCTAGAGTTCAGATTTATTTCCCATCACTGTCATTTTCCCCCCTCATCTGCCATGTTTTATTATGTATTACCTAAGCAAGGGACCAGAAAAAGTAGTAAGTTAGTCACCTTATTTTAAGCAGTAAGGACATCCTGGCAAAATTACTAGACAGAGCAGAAAAGAAATCTAGCCTCTTTCCTGATTCTTGCAGTAATTGAGAAACTTCAATCCAGTTTCTTAACCTTTCAGTTTAGATTAGTTTACCTGAGAGTACACCCGTAGTTATGAAGTAATATAGTTGGCTGAATGTATTTTCCATTCTGATTAATTAACACTAGGGATGCTGTAACATTTTCTGTAGAATAACCTATGCCTGTGCTTTGATATTCCCGTAAAAATAATTATTGCCTGAATTGTTCAGGGGAAAAAACGCTACACGTCTTTTAGTTATTTACAAGGTCTCTAGTGTCCCACAGACAGCTCTGGGGGTGTATTCTGTAGTGATCTACCCTGCTGACCAACCCAAAAGCTGTGCTTCTCAAATCCACCGTCAATGCCAAGTCAGAAGGAGGGGCAGTCTCCTCCCTTTGTGAGTCACAGTTTTGAAAAAGCAATGGACAGTTAGAACTGACATGACAAGCATTGGGTCTGAGATTTTAATGTTGCACAAATGTTGCCCCCAAAAGTTAGAACCCTTCGGAACACTTCCTGGCGCTCTCTGTCGATTGAGTAGCAAAAGGAGCAACTGGGAAGAGCAAGTTTCTGGCTCCAAAGTTACAAGCACACTCGGAAAAGAAGTCAACAACAAAGAGACTACATTTTTATACTTCAGTGTGTCATTGCTTCTTAATAGATATCGTTAAGAGAACAATACAATGTTTTCAAATGCATCTTTGAGATAATTTGCCTATTTAGACCGTCAAATATATGAAGGAAGAGGTATGAATGGCATTTAAGAATGGATTATACTGTTATTTATACAAAACGATACGTTCAAACAGAAGCTTCAGATTAGGTTTGAGAAAATTTCAAAAGGTCTGTTCTAGGATTTTGCTTCATCCAATTATTAAGATGTGCACATCTTCCAACAACTAATTAGGTTAAGATAAAAGTTCTGGCTTTAGTAAGATGCAATCTTAGCAAGCCTAAATATTTTTGCAAAGCTTTCTTATTCAGATATTTCAATGAAATTATAATTTTACTTATATTCTGCAATCAATACCCTTTGTACTAAGAGCAGTCAGGAGCTCAGGAGACATTTAGCACTGGAGAAGTTTGCAGTCAGAGGCCTCTCCAAATTATTGCGGAGTAATAGTATCAGTTTGAGGACAAAGATGCACCTGATTCAAGCCATGTTTTTTTTCTGTTGCGGTGAAGAAGAGTGCTGAATATTTCATGGACTGACAAAAGAAAAAAAGAAAAGTATGTTTTGAAGAATATGCAGCCAGAGTGCTCCTTGGAGGTGAGGATGAGAAAGAGCTGCTCACATACTTTGGGCATGTTGCTTGTTGTTGTTATGTGTCATCAAGTTGCCTGCAACTCATAGTGACCCTGTGTACAAAAGCCCTAAACCCTGCTCTATCCTGTGCTAATCTTATTGTCTCTGACACATTTACCCTATTACCCTCGTCCATTATTAATTATTAATATTATTAATTGTTAACCCATCTCATCGAGGGTCTTCCTCTCCTGCACTGTATCTCCTGCTTTTCAAACATGAAGTCTCTCTCCAAGGACTGTCCCTCTTTGTAACATGCCCAAAGTGTGTCAGACAAAGCTTCAGAATCCTTGCCTCCAAGGAACAGCCAGGACAAACCTTTTCATTCTCTTAGCAGTCTTATAGTATATGCAGTACTCTTCTCCAACACCATACCTCAAAAGCATCAGTTCTCCTTCTATCATCCCTAGCCATTGTCCAGCTCTCTGATGCATAGCAAGTGATTGCAAAGACCATGGCCTGTATCAGGCAAACTTTAGTTTCCAGACTGACACCATTTACTAAGAAAGGTTATTTCTTTGAGAGGGACATCATGTTTGGAAAGGTGGAGGGGTAGTGAAGGACAGGAAGACCCTCCGTCAGATGGGTTGACATGATGACTGTGGCAATGGGCTTGAGTGTGTCAGAGATTGTGACGGTGGCACGGAATAAGTTAGTGTTCAGATTGGTTGTTCATTGGGTTGCTATGAGTCAGACTTACTTGACAGCACCTGAGAACAACATTTGGTAAGTGATGGGATTCCAGGGTGGTCCAAATGGTTGGCTTGGCTTCTAACTGAAAGAGTAGAACTTTAAGTTTATCCAGAGGCTACTGAGAAGAAAGAATTGAGGTGCACTTTTAAAAGGACGGCATTGAAAATCCTGTGGAACACTATTCTCTGACACACAGGGGGTTGATTTCATTTGTCTACATGCAACAGGTTATGGAAATTGACAGTCCCTTGTCAAATACCTATTTGTTTCACATATACTATTTTAAAGAAAATATATTCTCATGGTGTCCAATGCTTAAGGAAGAATATCTATGCAGATTTCACCAACACATGGTTGCATACAATTCTGAATGAATGCAAGTATAGGCAACTACATAGGCAGGACTAGATTTTTGCATTTACATGAAATGTTCATGTACTGATGTTTCAAACAAATGCTCCAAAATCATATATAAGTTCACGCAGAAGAAAAATAGAGCTATATGTACATTGATTTCACATGCAAGCAAGATTCTGCTGAAGATCATCCAAAAACAATTAGAACAGCACATCAGCAGAGAACTGCCGGAAGTCCAGGCTGGGTTTAGAAGGGGTTGTAGTACTAGGGATATTGTTGCTGATGTTAGATGGATCTTGGCTGAAAGCAGAGAATACCAGAAGAATGTCTATCTGTGTTTCATTGATTATGCAAAGGCATTTGACTGTGTGGATCATAACAAACTGTGGCTGACTCTGAGAAGAATGGGAATCCCAGAACATTTAATTGTGCTAATACGAAACCTATACTTGGACCAAGAGGCAGTAGTCAGAACAGAGCAGGGTAACACTGCATGGTTCAAAATTGGGAAGGGTGTACACCAGGGATGCATCCTGTCTCCATACCTTTTCAACATGTATGCAGAGCAGATTATCCGAGAGGCTGGGCTCTATGAGGAGAATTGTGGCATCAGGATTGGTGGAAGGTCTATTAACAATCTCCGTTATGCAGATGATACAACCCTGCTTGCTGAAACTGAGGAGGACCTCATGCACTTGCTGAGAAGAGTCAAGGACTGCAGCCTTCAGTATGGACTAAGGCTCAATGTCAAGAAGACAAAGATTCTCGCCACTGGACCAATTGGCAGCATCAGGATGGATGACGAAGAGATTGAGAGTGTTCACAGCTTCACTTTGCTCGGCTCCACAGTCAACACTCTTGGCACCAGCAGTCAGGAAATCAAAAAGCGTATCACGATGGGAAAGTCTGCTGTTAGGGACCTCTCTAAGGTACTCAGGAGCAACGGTGTCTCTCTGGAGACTAAGGTGCGCCTGATACAGGCCATGGTATTTGCAATCGCTTGTTATGCATCAGAGAGTTGAACAATGACTAGGGAGGACAGAAGGAGAGTGGATGCTTTTGAGCTGTGGTGCTGGAGAAGGGTACTGAATGTACCCTGGACTGCCAGGAAAACAAACAGATTTATCTTGGAGAGGATTAAACCAAGCTACTCCTTGGAGGCAAGGATTCTGGGGCTTCGTCTGACATACTTTGGACATGTTGCCAGGAGGGACGGGTCCTTGGAGAGGGACATCATGCTTGGGAGGGTTGAGGGACAACGCAGGAGGGGAAGACCCTCTATGAGATGGATTGATTCGGTGACTGGGGTAATCGGGATGGGTGTGTCAGAGGCGGTGCGGTTGGCGCAGGATAGAGCAGGGTTTAGGGCTGTTGTGCATAGATAGGGTCGCTATGAGTTGGAAACGACTCGAAGGCACATAACAACAACAACAACAACATATGTACATTGAGGAAAGGATATTACTCACAATATTATCTGAATGGAGAAAGTGAAAAGTAATCATTTCTAGGTAGTTTGAGTCTTTTATTTCCAGAGAGCGAGGATCCAGAGGCCGAACTCTGTTGTCTGGGAAGCATGTAGTAGTAGCAGGTCATTTGAATATTTGAATACATTTGCATATATTTCTGTTTCTTTGTCTAGCTCTATGAATCTCGTGGCTTAGTGGTACAGAGCTGTGCTGCCACCCCAAAAGCAGATAGTTCAAACCTACAAGATGCTCCATGGGGAAAAGATGGGCAGTCCCCTCCCATGTGACGCATAGCTTACAAAACCCTGCTGTGAGGGTGAGCTATGAGTCAGTGCCAACTCAAAGGCACAAAACACCACCATCAGCGCTTGAAGCACAGTTCTTTGAAGTGAGATATGTACTTTACGATCAAACGGAACTGCTTCTTTTCTACTCTCATGCAATTGGCTGAAAATCCTGCCAAACTTTGTTGGGAATCTCCAAACCTTCTGAATCTCTCTCTCTCTCTGGCGTTACCACTGGTCCATCTTCCGCTGCTCTTCACCCCTTGGTTGCTTGATTCTTTACCCTTCTAGTGCTCCTAAGTGTACTTCTCTTCCTCCCAGAAATGTCAAAATTATTCCTGTACTGCACACCACAATTGGGTATTCATGGCTTCACTCCACTGAATGTTGTCCTTCCCACATGTGCCCTGAGGCTACTCCCTCAGGAGATAGCAGCTTTTAGAGATATTTGTGAAGTTAAAGAAGATTTTGTTTTTCTCTACTACACTTAGAACAACTTTGTTAGAGATCACAGTATGCAAATTTGGAAGCCGAAGCCCACAGAACTTAACATTCCTAAGGTTACAGGGCTTTCAAGGGGAAGAAAAAAAGAGATTCCCTCCAGGCACAGGGTGGTATACAGCTTGCTGTACCAGTTGTCCTTTATAACTGTACCCACATCTCCTTGCTATTCCGTGTGCTTTGTACATTGGCCTCGTCTACGCCAAATCTCAGTAGAGATCACTATATGGCCATGTCTCTGCTCACCACACATCCATTATCATGGGGCAACATAACATGCCTGACTACCCTATCAGCGTGGTATTATGTGACCCGATAAATCTTGGTACATGTCTCATCACACTGTTCAAATCCACCAGGTGCTCCACAGAAGAAAGATGGGCAAGCTCTTCCCATAGGATTGATTGTCTGTCAAAACCTACTGGGGGATCAGCGATGAGTCGGCTCCCACGCTATGGCACAGAACATCATCAATATTCGCCCCCTGCAGTTTTCTTATCATTTCCCTCCACGTTACAGGAAAGGAGTCTATAGTTACGTTTCGTTGTGAGCACAGTGGCATCCTCCAAGAGTATCCTATTTTTTATTTTTACAAATACGTAGGTAACTGAAGCACAAACAAATAAAGCCCTCCTCCATTTCCGATTGTTACAATTGTTTCTACTATCTAGATAAGGAGAAGGTGAAGGTCAGGGAGGACTATTTTCTCTCCACTAAACGAAGAAATAATAAATGCTTTCCAGACATAGGAAGATGGAAAAAGTGAAGCTATTAGAAAGGAAATTATTAGTGGATCAAAAATAGTTAAAATGAATGTGAGTGTTCAGAACTTGACTGGGGAGCAAACTAATCAGCCAATGAAACCCTTTTGAGTTAATAATGAACGTCTCATCTCAACTTGAAACAAATCTGTCTGCTCTATTGGAAACATATAATATCAAAGGAGAGGCAAGCTGCCCCATAAAGGCATGGTAGCATTTGAACATCAATTTGACAGGTAGTGTAATTTTCTTCCTAAAGACCGTGAATATCATATTGAAGCCAACTACAGAAATACTACCCCAATTCTCCACATAAGTCATCTGGAGAGGAAAAGTTTCAGCACAAGTCAGAGGAGATAAAGGGGGAAAGGCTGAGGCTGATGAATTTCACTTATGACCAAAAAACCATGACCTTGACTTATTTCCATTTCATACTAATCTATTATCTCTAAACCAGGCGCAAGTGAGACTGAAATCAGTCAGAAGCCAGAGTTATTTCTGCTTCCAGATTTACCCTCAGCAGTGCTATGTCATCTGAGTTCATTTGTATGCAGGTGACAAGAGTCGAAGAATGTTCAGTTCTGATCTGGGCTTTTTCTAGTAATTTAAGTTACGGGAAAGATGGCAGCAGTTTGAAACTCTCTGTTGTCAGCACACAGCACACACTGTGCAAGTAGGAGATGAGAAAGACATTTTACTAATCTCCTTGCTGTGTTATCTTGTAGAAAACATTCAGAAGGTAACTTTGTGTTATTCATACAGAGGAAAGTTTTGAGAAGTGCCAAAGTTGAAATTCAATTGTTTTAAAATATGTTTTTCTTTAGGTTTCCCAGGAGTCCGCCAGAGTGGAGAATGTGGTGGGAATGTGCTCTGTATTTCCACTTCAGTGTGATTTACAGGATAGGGGTAACAGCAGGGCCTGCAAGAGGATTCTGGTGCCCAGTGGTCTCTGGATTCAGGTCTGGTTACAGTTCCCAAGACATCAGCCAAAGTTCTCTAACTATTTCTGAATAGCCTCCAAATCTTGGGTGAAACTTATTTCTGGCAAGACAGACATCTGGATGGAAACTGAAACCATTGTTGAATTTCATATTCAATTTGGCTGACTTTATGAGTGCATGCAGTGAATCTCTTGGCATGCAAGTCACAAAACAGTCAGTGGTAGGTTGTTTACTGTTCTGGTGGCAAAAAACCCACCAAGAAGTGTGCTGCCAACCCAAGAGCTGCCTGCCTCTGGTAGGTGAATGGCACCAGCAGCTCAGCATGAGGGAAGTGGACAACCCTGTCCAATGTGATTGATAGCTTCTGCAACCCAGTGGAGGGTCAGTTATGAGCTGGCTCCTGCATTGAATGCAATGTGAGTGATTGACTGATAAGCTGTCTATTAAGAACAGTATTAGGGGAAGGGGGAAAGACAGTCAATATTTAAAATTAGATATTATTTTGATTCTTGCATTTTTACTTATTCTTGAATATTTTTGAAAATACCCATGAGCCAAACTTGTGTCTGCTAACAATCTTCAGAAGACAGGATATGAACCCACATTTAAATCTCTAAGGCATCACAACTTCATTCTTTTTGGCTTAGCCAAGCTTAGCTAATTGTAGTTATACCCAGCAAACTTGTAGATTTGTGCTAAGACCTTTGCCAACAGTGTACAGATGCACAGAAACTTCAAATTAGACCAAAACTAATAAAATATCACTTTTATGATGTATTTTCTACTTCTGAAATTATATTGATGGTGAAAATGACACAGTTATCAATACCATTCTGTCACCAGTGACATATAATTCCCAGTTCCAGTGCATCCAGCAATATTTTGTTTTTCTTTCATGAATACATTATTTTAAAAAAATCCTTTTGTTCTTTAATTACCTTATTCTATGTTTTTATCCCATCATGCAGGGAGGTCAAAAGAAAATATAAATACACAGTAACTATATGAAAAAGAGTTGATAGAAATGGAACTGTTTCAGAAAGTAGCCTATGATGAAGAACAACTGGTGATGACAAAAGAAGTTTAAGCTTCACTGAAGGCCATGGGGGAAAAAGTAAGATGCCAAGAAGTCATGAAATATCAACTGATTAGCTGATATCAACTGATAGCAGTTGAGAATAAGAGGTGCATTGCAAAATGGTTGGGGGGAAGCGGGGGGAGGGAGAAAATTGTATATCAATGAATGAATGAAAATACAACTTTCTGGAAACTTTCATTAATAACAATTTAAAAAAAATATTTACTGATATATTTCAACAAACAAATGTAGTCCTGAACATACTCATTAGTCTATGCGAAGGAATTTGGAAGACAGCTACTTTGGCCAACTGACTGGAAGAGACTCATATTTGTTCTCACCCTCAAAAAAAGTGATTCAACAGAATGTGGAAATTATCAAACAATAGCGTTAGTATTATGTACTACTAAAACCTTACTGAAGATTATTAAAAAACAACTGGTTATCACCAGGAAACTTCCAAAATCTCAAGCTGGATTCAGAAGAGGTGTGAAATGAGAAATAACATCGCTGATGCCGTATGAATCTTGATGAAAAGCAAAGAATGCCAGAAGGATATTTACTTTTGTTTTATTGATTATGCAGATACCTTTGACTATGGGAAGGGAGCTCTGATGGCCTATTGGTAAGAAGCTGTGCTTTATCCTGAAGACTTGTGGTTCAAATCCACCAGCTGCTCTGTGTGAGAAGGATGGGCAATCTCCTCCCATCCAATTTACTACCTCTGAAAACCCACTGGAGGGTCAGCTATGGGTTGGTTTTGACTCTACAGTATACTAAAACATGGAAATCATACAAACTGTGGAAAGCATTAGGAAAAATTGGAATCCCAGAACATTTAGTTGTGTTCATACAAAACTTATACATAGACCAAGAAGCAGTTATAGTTAAAAATCAGGAACAGTATGTGCTATGGTTGTGTTCTTTTTCTACATTTATTGTATGCTGAGCAAACAATTCGAGAAGCTGGACTATATGAAGACAATGGGGCATCAGCATTGGAGGAAGACAGGAAGACACATCAACAATCTGTCTTTGTAGCTGAGGCAACCTTGCTTGCAAAAAGTAAAGACGACTTGAAATAATTGCTGAAGAAGAAGGAAGGTCACTATGAGTCAGAATTGACTTGATAGCAGTGAGTTTGGGTTTTGGTGGGCAGCTATATTTAAAAAGCTCTGGTGGAACGTGCATTCTCGGTTGCACTGCTAATCAAACGGTCAAAAGTTTGAATCCACCATTAACTCTGGGGGAGAAAGAAGACTGTCTCCTTCAAGAAACAAACATGCCTCAGACACCTGATGGGAAGTCCCTGTGTCAGAATTAGCTCCGTGACAGTAGGCTTGATTTATATATTTTGTCTCTTGTATTTCGATTATGTTATGAAGAAGTATCAGACCCTCAAAAAGGAAATCATGCTTGATAAAAGAGGGGGCAATGAAAAAAAAAAAGAAACACCTCAAGGAGTAAGTATGAAAATGGCTCAAACTTGGTGAGGACGGTACAGACCAGAAAGTGTTTCTTTTGCTGTATGTAAGATTGCTATGAGTTAGATACAACTTGATGGCACCTAACAACAACATCATTGCTTGACCATTATTAAATTAGATTATATAAATAATCATTATCAAAAAAATATGTCTTCATGGATGATCTGACATCTTCTTTGACATTCTCAGGGAAGGTTGTTGTTCCTAAGTACTGTCAAACTGATCAATAATCCTAGTGACTCTATTAATATATCAGAACCTTGTTGTATCCTGAGCCTCATCACCATCTCCACCAAGCTCAAATCCATTGTTGCAGTCGCTGTTAATCCATTTTCCTGAGGATTTCAGAGAATAGGGATGCTTAAGCCCAAGCACTTTACTCTTTCCAGATTTTCCTGCCTACTTACTCTATTTTGCCTGCTGTGCCAACTTCTGAAATCCACTGTTGTTGTTGTTATGTGCCATCAAGTCGCTTGTGACTCATAGTGACCCTATGCTATGTACAACAGACCTAAATTCTGCTCTGTCCTGTGCCAGTCGCACTGTGTCTGACACTCCCATCCTGATTATCCCAGTCACTGAATCAATCCACCTCATAGAGGGCCTTCCCCTCCTGCATTGTCCCTCCAC
>NW_006399772.1:20193997-20257524 GCF_000299155.1 Elephantulus edwardii
AAGACCAAATCTGCTAAAATATCAGCTATGACTCTGTTCTGATGTGATGGTAAATAAAACAACAATCCAGTATGACTGATAACTTTTGTAAGTAAAAGAGAAGAGAGAGAGAGAGAGAGAGAGAGAGATACATAGACCAATGAGAATGTCATATCAAGGCAGAGGCAGGCATTGGAGTGAAACATCAGTCAACCAAGGATTACTTCCAACCACTGGAAACTAGGAGAATGCCGGAACCTCTCAGAGATCTCTCAAGCTTCTGGTAGGAACCAACCTTGACTTCAGATTTCTCACCCCCCAGAATTGTAAGAGAATACATTCTGTTGTTTGCACTCACTCACTTTATGTTACTCACAATTTGTTACAGCATTCCTAAGGAACCAATACATCTTTTAATTTTATCCTGTATGTTCTCAACATCATCATGGTCACACCATGGATTAGAAATTGCTTCTATATGCTGTTGTTTCCATGGATATACGTAAACTCTCCCTTTTCATTCCTTTGCCAAAGGACCTTCTGCCTCCTGTTTATCTTCTTCTCTGCAGCTTACATAAAGTTATTCAAGGTTAAACTGATACTGCCCAAAACAAAACAAAAATGAACACAGATTATTTTTTCTTTGGGCTACTGTGGAGAACAAATGCCATTTTTAATCCTATACAAGATTCTTATTTCCACACTCCCCATATCCTACTTTATCGTTCTGCCAGCTGCACCCATTATGCACCAACTATATGAATACCTAACTCTTCTTAGAAAACAAAACAAAAAAAATACCCAAACAAAAAACAACAAACTCTGTTTTTCACTGTAGTTCCTTTCTTCTGATGTGTACTGTAATATGTGTAGTTCCTTTCTTCTGAAATGTAGCTACTCCCTCTTATCCTTATTGTAAAAAAACAAAAACAAAATATACCCCAAACAACAACAACCCGCAAAAAACAAGCCCATTCCTTCTCTAAGATCCAAGTCAAAATCTACCTCCATATAGAGACTTGTTAGCTGCTCACTCAGTTGCTCAGATCTCTAGACTGCCACAGTAACCACTGATGTTGCCATTATAGTTCATTTTCATCCCATTTGCAAAATAACTACACCCACAAACTAGACTTTGAGATTCTTAAAAGTTATTGATAGTACATCATCTAAGAACTTCCAATGCTTTGTTCTATTGAATTATCAGTAGCAGCTGATGACAACAATACTACTTATTCCTGGTAAGATGCTGTAAAAGGAGCACAGATAGCACGGGGAAAGCAAAGTTTGACCTCTGTTAACACCAAATGTGGAGAAGTATCCCCACAAATAACATCTATAGTATGAAACTGACCCGTATAAAGTCAGACAAAGGCCTCCCATGCTCCTACATCTACTACTACCAGTCACTGGATTTTATATTTGTTGGAAATTACAGAATCTCTTCTTCTGTACTTACAGTTGTGGGGTTTATTAGGGAAATAGGTTGGAGTGTGAGATGCAAAAGATATCACATAGTCGAAGTCCAGGTTTATTAGTAGCAATCCCAAGGAAGATTAACAGGAAAGCACAGTTCCTCAATTCACACAGCATATCAGTCAACAAGTAAAAGTACACTTTCAGGTCAGCAACACAAATGCAAGAAACCTTTCATTTCTTCATCATCCAACAAGCTTTGTATTATAGTCGTCACAATTACAGCCTTCCTTTAATTGTCCAGCAATTAAAACTTTCAACTCTGATCTGTCTCCAAGGCTTCATCAGGCTATACCTCACTATGGTCTATCCACAGTCTGGTTAGTGTGCTCGCTCGCTTTCTCTCTCTCTCTCTCTCTCTCTCTCTCGCTTACTTGGGGCTCGCAGCTGTTGATGATGTAGAAGATGCTGATCAACTGGGAACCATGTGTCTACGATAGAAGCAGTGGGAGACTACCCACCCCCCAAAGGGAGCTAAGGGTGTGATCTGGGCCATGTCTTTCCAGCAAGAACTTGAGGCAGATTTATCAGCTTGAATACAATGGTCTAAGGAAGACAAAATTTATAGCAAGACCTACCATACAGGCAGCAACAACTTTACCCTGGTGGTCTGGGGTTAGCTATGAGTCGGTTCTGACTTGATAGCACACAACAACTGTAACACAGAAATCATACCATACCCACCCACTGCCATTGAGTCCATTGTAACTCACAGAAACTCCAAGTAGAGGTGACCTATATGGAGTTTCTAAAGCTGCAAATCTTTATGGGAGCAGCCTGTATCATCATTCTCCCAGAAAGTAACTAATGAGTTTAGACCTCTGATCTTTGGTTAGCAGCCTAAGGCTTCAACCACAGTGCCACTACAGCTCCTCAAGGCAGGATGCAAAGCAAAGTCAACTGCCATCAGGTCAATTCTGACTCAAGATGGCCTTCCATTGATCTTCTGTGGCTGAAATTTATTACAAACGGAGACTGCCCATCGATCACCCATTTGAACTGCCAAACTTTCAAGTAACAGTACAATTGGCAAATAATAACACAAGTTCCACTGTTTCTCTTTCATAACATCATAGATGATATTAAAATTCAGTTCAACAAAATTTTATTATTTTCCTGACTTTATTCTGTTATTCTCTCATTCCCATAATTTAGTGAGTTAGAAAATAAAGTAAAATATAAAATAAAATAAAGCTCAGTAGAATCTATGCATTATCTCATATATACACCAAGGAATTTTTTTAATAAATGCTTATTGAGTAAGTGACTGGTTGAATAAATTAATAAAGATCTATTGATAAATCGTTGCCAATTTTCTCACAATTAGGGTGATGTGTACTACAATACTCTTTAAAAGTTTAATGTAATACTTTAAGCAATAGTTTACCACTAAATTAACACATCTAATTGAATTCAGTTTCCTTTCTTCTCACAAATTGAACAATGTCATAGAGATTATCTTGAAAATAATGTAAAGTTTATTTATTGAACATCATCTTTCATTCTGCTTCTTTAGAAATAGAGAAAGTTTCATAAAGACGCTTGAATATTCTGTGAAGCTAAATGTAAAATGCCATGATGTTCAAATTAATGTCAATTAATGTGTAAGATTCTGTTTGTTGTTCTGTGTCTTTTAAAGTTATTGTTATGGGCTCAATTTAGAGTTTAGTTATTTTACTGTAAGCCAGAATCATTGAAAATCCAAGCAATTATTAAAAACACATTACAGAGATTACTTTTAACAAGAGAAACTCCATTAATGTACATTAGAGTATCAAATCTATTTTGGTAATGATTGTGTATTTCACATAGTTTAATTCATATTCCCTTTTTAGCTGCACTATGAAATGCTAATAATAATACCACACAATTAATTAGTAATACATATTCATTGAAATTTAGTGACTTGAGGACCTATCTAGCTTCATGTTTGTATTGTCCATTGGGACACATATCACAGACCTAAGGTTACATTCAGCTATGAGTATAGAAATTGAAAAGGTTTTCTGAGAGCATCTAGCAAGCTTAGTGTTTTTCATTACAAAAAAAAGAGGACCAGAGAGTATATACACATTTTGCCCAATATAATCAAGCCAGCAAGATTATTAAGACTAGAATTCAATGTTTAGACTCCTATCCTAGATAATATTTCTACCAAAATACAAAGTCATTTTTCAATAAACAAAAACAATAGGACAAATATTTTATAAATTTGGGCCACCACACTAAATGAAGTATACTTACCGGTGAATTAGTATGATCTAGTGGGTAAGGAGTTGTGAAGCCAATTCAAAAGCAGGCAGTTCAAACTACCTTCTGCCATGTGATAGAAAGATAGGCAATCTCATCCTATGTAATTTTCAGGCTCTAAAACCCCTCTGAAAGCTCAGCTGTGACTTGATTCCAACTCAACAACAATGAGTTGGAGTTGTTTTTGAAGAGTATCAGCTTTTATTACATGAACACCCATGGTAGCAGCATAAATATATATATGTGTGTGTGTGTGTGTGTGTGTGTGTGTGTGTGTATGTGTTGCATTGAGAAAATCTTCTGCGAGGACTTGTCTAAAGTGCTAAAAAATAAATAAGTATATCAATTTAAAGACTACTGTGCACATAATTCAAGTCGGTGCTTCCTATGAATTTAAAGTTATACACTGAATAAGGGAGAATCAATGCCTTTGAATTGTGTTGTTAATGAGTATCTCAAATATCTCATGGGTAGTCAAAAGAACAAGAAAAACTGTCTTGGAGTAAGTATAACCAGAATTCTTCTTAGAAACAAAGCTGGTCAAACTTTGTCTCACATACATTGGACATGTTGTCAGGAAAATCCATTCCTCAGAAAAAGGCATCAATCTGGGAAAGGTAGAGAAGGTCAGAGAATGAGAACATGCCTCTGGATGAGGGGAATTGATACAGTGATCATAACAATGGATTTAGTCATGCAGGTGGTCTTGAGAATGTTGCAGGACAGGGCAAAGCTTTAAATTGTTGTTCACAGGATTAGCATACACCATAGTCAACTGGCTGGAAGGCACCTAATAAAATTCAACACACACTTATGTAATTAGTTTAACTACTAATATGGCTGCATTATTGATTCGTTAGTATGACAAGTCTATTTATGTTTAAACAACTAGCTAATACCAGAAACTCAAACCCACAGCCATGAAGTTGATTCCAACCAGTAACAATATCATGGGACACAGAGTAGAATTGCCCCAAGATGTTTCCAAGACTACAAATCTTTCTGGAACAGGCTGCCACATCTTTCTTCTGGGGAGAGAAGTACCTAGGGGTGGTTTTGAACCATCCACTTTCTTCAGTTATCAGCTTAATGATTTAACAATGGTGCATCCAGGGACCCTTTAATAACTAAATCAGTTGTTTAAAAGTAAATACTGATTGAGAACATTTTTTAATTCCTCATTGTTTAGATCTGGTACAGAGGACTTCTGAGTGTGGCAACAGGTAAATTGTTAGGAGTCTTGTAATGGACTCATAACAATTTCTTTTCATATCACTTCAAATAAGCACTCTGGCTAAATTTTCTGACATCACATTTCCAATGGTGAGCTCTGAATCTCATTTCCTCACTTCTGGAAGTCATCAGGAGAGGAGAAAATGATAGTGTTTGGAGCCTGGAAACTCAACTCTGAAGAGCTGAAGAGAAACTGGGCTAGCAGCTCCCAGGAAGAAATAAAAAGAACAGATGCAAAAGTATGTGGAGAAAGTACGAAGATTTGGAGAATCTGAGTGGTGCTAATCTATATTTTAATGCATACTTCACTCACGCTGCTTTGTTCTAGAGTTTAGAAATAACTCCAACCAAATAGAAAAAGAATCTTTTTCCCATTTAAATGTTGATAGAATAGTATTTGTCTAAAGTAGCTCTCATAGGAAGAAGCTGGTACCCAAATAAAGATAGACGTTATAAGAATGAAACACAAATAGCCCAGCGAGTGCATTATGACTTTAAAAACTGTCCAGAAATTGTGATTATGGAAGAGACAATTCCTTCACTTCTGTAAGAGGCTGAAGCGCCTCCGCTTTATTTCAAATGCTAACATCTCTGAAGATTATGTGACAAATGCCGCTGGGGTGGTTGAGAAGTGATTTAGTCACCTCTCCAGATTATTTTCTCTGGTGCATCCAAATTGTCTAAAATAATTTTTTCTTAGGAAATAGATTTGGGTTTATTTTATACAGATGAGGAAATTCTGAGAGAAAAGGGAAAAAGAGGGAGAGAGGAGCAAAAGCACATGTCAGACGATAAAATAGTGCCGCAGAAGGATTCATCGCCTAGGTAACTTTTTTTCCTTCTCTCGTTTTATTTTGTGATAAGTTCTCAATGGACTGATTCATTTAAGCTATGATTTTTATTCATATTTTTTAAGCTGTTGGGCCTGATGTTGAAATCTCCCTTGTCACCAGTTAGACTTACTAGTTTTAATGATTTGGGTTTTAAATGAAGGTCATTATATAATATCCTGCATTGCATGCAGATTATAAAGTTCCTGCCGGCTTTGCCTTTTAATTAAATTATTCTTTCAAGTGGAATATAGGAATAGAGAAGTCCATCTTCTTTTTATATTGAAGAGACTCTATAGCCAAACTTTTCTGCTTTATTACTAATGAATATTTAAAATAATGTTCTTGAATATACCATAATCAGGTCTAAAAAGAATTATTTGTTTAATATATCTTCTTCCTTATGCAACTTAATTACCCATACTCTGTACATACTGAAATCCAACATGACTCTACAGAATATGTACATCTATAGTAACTATTTACACATTAACTTTATATATACATGTAAAATACAAACACACACATTTATGTAAAAGTAATATATGGGAGCTAAGGTGATTTAGTGGTGAAGAATTGCACCAGAATCTCAAAGGTACATGGTTGGAATCCACCACATGTTCTGACGGAGAAGGATGGGCCATCTCATTTCTTGCTATTTATTGCCTCTGAAAAGCTGGACAGCAAGGTGTGGGTCAGTTTTGACTCTAAGACACACAATAACAACAACTGTAGAGATCAAGATGTATGAATTCAGGGCTCTGGTGACTTAGTGGTAAGGATTTGCCCTGCTAATTCAGAGGCAGGCAATTCAAATCTGCTAGCTGCTCCATGGGAGAAAGATGGGCAATCTTCTCCAGTCCAATGTATTGACTCTGAGAACACACTGGGATTGGGCTGAGGGGGTGGGTGTGTCAACTATGGATTGGTTCGAACTCAACAGTGCATAACAACATTGCCATCAAGTCTAAACCACGCCATAGCTTTCCTGCAGGCTGGTTTCCTGAGGGTATAAACCACATTAGAGGAGATTGCTCATCTAAATCCTGTAGAATTGCTGATGGATTTGAAGTGTCATAGTGACACCACTTTTGGATTAGCTGTGCAACTTCCTTTGGACATGAGAGAAGACAGACAGACAGACAGACACACACACACACACACACATACACAGAGCGAGAAAGACAGAGAGAGACTGAGATGCATTATAGTTTTTACCGAGTTAATTTAGACCCATGGAAATCCCATGAGCGTCTTTAGTAGATCTTTGTGACAATGGATTTTCTGAGACCCATTTTTCAGTAGTAGATCATCAGGCTTTTCTTCTAAAAATCATTGGCTACTTGAATCAGCAACCTTTTTGTTGGCAGGTGAGTATTGTTAACTGTTTGCTTCACCTTGATTTGCCTATAAATGCCTACGTGAGCATATATTTACATCTACATAATAAGCAGTTGTCCATATACACATGCACTCGTTAAGTATCTCGCTCCTTTATTTGGAGAGCTAAAGAACAAATTAAGCTAGAGTGATAATAGGTGTCAATGTTTAGGAGAGCAACAAAAGATACAGAAGCGAACCTGTTGATTAACACTCTAGATGAGAGGGTTAGGCACTGTTTGAGGAAAGAGGCACATTAACAGGAAAGAGCAGATTGGTGGGAGCAGCTCACTAGTCTGGGTAGAAAGGTGGGCACGTTTCCACAGCAGTCCTACTCTCCAGAGCAGGAATCCACTGCCAGGGGAAAGAAAGAAGCTGACTCAGCATTCAGTAGGCTCTCCAAGCCCAGCCTTAGGACCAGGAGAGAAAATGACGACAATTCACTTGCCAAGGTATGGAATTTCTGGGCTATCGCGACTGTGTCCTTTGCCTGGACTTGTTTAGAACTGTTGGGGCTACTTCTGTACACTGGGGCACCAAGAAATCCCATCAGACTTAGCGGAGCAAAGCAATTCTAAGGTAAGAAACAGCAGTAGAAGACAACTAGGGGTCATCAGACCAGAAATCATCCAGCCAAAGTCTGACGTGATGACCTAAAACCACCCTGGGTCAGCCTATCAATCTTGCAAAGTTGAATTACAGTGGAAGGAAAGCTAACACTCTGGCTAGAAAGTGAATTTCTGGAGGGAAAGTGGCCACAACAGGAAAGCTCAGTCTTTGTTCCTTCTTATCTCTTCCTGCCTTGAACTGTATCATAAATCTGGACCAGAAGGGCCAGCAGGTGACATCTGAGTGCCTTTATAGGCTTTGGTTCTGAATGTTAGTGCTCTTAGCCTCCCTGAAGGGTCTCATCTATCTGCAATAATAAACACTTGTTGGGTGGCATCCTTACAGTGAGTGGCCCTGATTCGGTTATCAATTTGCAGAGTCGTTAAACCCTTTTAGCCAGCACTGTGCAGCTTGAACTCCCAGCCAACCCATCCAGGCTTCATTCTTGAAGTTAGAGAACTCTGTAACCACTTGATGACGAATGGTGCAGGCTCCCTTGTTTATTTGCTAGCTCTGAAATCAGATCCTGTTGTTGGGCGCCCCTTTCGAGGGCTGATAGAGAACTAATTGTTGGCAGATGTGGCAAGTGTTTGGAGCCAAGATATAGTATTTGTTTGCACAGTCTGATTTTTCAGCCTTAATCAATATCAGGTCACGGCAGCTGCTTTCTATCAAGGCCCTGTGCAGCATTGCCCATCCACCTGACAAAACAAGATTTGCTCATGTGACCCCTGTTTAAAAGCCTGCAATGTGGGAATCTCACTGAAGTAATAAAGACATTTTGTTGAGACCCTCTAATCAAATTAATGCATTAGCTTCATTCCAGTATGTTTATTTACATGTAAACAATTGCCTGCTCGTAAAAATAAGGCAAAATATGTGATTCTAAGAATTCAAGAATTATTTTTCTGTTCCTAGTGAATTTTCATTTTTGCCGCAAAATGATCCTAAATTCCTATCCTTTAGGTAGGCATCAATCTTGTAGAACTAAAAAGCTTGGAAAATATCTTTTCACTTCAGTCAAAGAAAAAAGTGATCCCACAGCTCAAATTTTAGTCAATAGCATACTTGGATCCAGATAATTCATTTTGTATTAACATTCTTTGCTTTACTGACATGGTCCCTACTTTCTCTTTACATCCTAGAATTAAGGTAGTGAATTATTTTCATGACCTTCTTTGTTGTTTTACATAAGTAGAAGGTTGGCATGTCAGCCCCTCTGCTTACATTAAACTACAAATGCCATACCCAGAGTAGTATTTGTGTTTTCAACTTTTGTGCATTTTTCCCACCCAAGGGTGCATGAGTTCATTGATTTGTTTTATCTACTCAAAATATGTTCAGAGGCCTGCACTGTGGAGCAGTATTTATTTGAAATAGCTGTGGATAATTCGCAAACTCTGTGATGATACAGTGGTCTTTGCTAATGAAACAGAAAGGCTTTTATTTCGTCTTCTCCCTGACACTCTGGGAAATAAAATCTCAGAGAGACCCAAGTTATTAGTAAAATGATTTTAGTTTGGGATTATGTCTACTTCTTGGTGTGTAATGCATGTAACATAATGTGATTCAAAAGGCAATTTTGTCTCTTTCTATTCCATCTGTTCTGCTATGAGATACTTTGTAGTGATGTAGAGTCAGAGTTACCTGAAAGTCTTACTAAACAAAACTATTCATGGAAATCCTACATGGTTAAAAAAGCACAATGTAAAAGAAATCTCCCCTTTAGCTTTGGAAAATTTTGTAAATAAATCTATTTGGTAAAGTTTTAACTATATTATTTAACATGATTTAAAAAGGAAAAAAACCCCAAAAAACCCAAAACAGTTGTCCTATTGATTCAAGCTCATGGTGGCCTCGTGTGTGTGTATAAGAGCAGAACTGTTTGGCTCAGTGACTTTTTTAAAATGAGTTCTGTTTTGTTGTTTGGTTTTGTTTTTTTTTTTACAGGAGGTAACATGAGAACTTCTCAGGTGCCAGTTTGTAAACTCAAACCCCAAACCTATTATTTAAACAGCAAGCACATTAGTCCTTTGTGTTACCAAAGGATTCTATCAAACAGAAACGCAACTAACTCACCGCTGAGGAGTGAAAGCTGATTCTTAACTGACACTCCACTGGGTGCCTGCATTTATGAACCAGCAGGACAAAGATTGTCAATCCTTCTCCCATGGAGCCAGTGAAAGGGAGAGTAAGTGTGAAACAAAACCATATCCCATGTTTGTATGAGGAAGTTGTTCTTTCTCATCAATTAGAAAATGCATTTAGTGAGGCAAGTGAAGTAGTGATACAATAGCTATTCTAAGTTAACTTATAATACTTAAAATAATCTTTGTTGCACATGTATAAATTGTGTGTTTTATAGATAAGGCAGTCATTTATTACTTTTAATATTTCTTTTCCTCTTCTCTAGCCTCATAGTTTTCCAAATATAATGCATTCTGATTTGGATGAAAATGTATATTGATTTTTGTTTATATGGTAAAAAGCACAAAGGAAAAGAAATCTCCCCTTTAATAACCATATAAACAAATCATATTGGTTTTTTCAACCAATCATCCATACACATTTTGTTCCATGTTTTTATTCAATTCTTGGCAGGCATCTTTTTCTTTTTAAATAATTTTGTGGGTATTAAGACTATACACAATAAAAAGATGCATCAGTTCATGTTTCTACATGGATAATTCCATGACATTGACTACACTCTTCCAATTGTGCAACCATTTTTATCCCCTTCCCCATCATCTCTATTAATGTAAACTCACTTCCTCCTAAGGTTCTTAAATATTCCTTCAAGTTGATTGTGTTAATTTGGTCCTGTATACATAAATATGACCTGGGAAAGGCATAGCCAGAATGCTTCTCGGGGGCAAGTATGTTAAAGCTTCCTCTTACATACTTTGGCCATGTTGCTAGGCGAGGCTATTGCTTAGAGAGGGGCATCAGGCGTGGAAAAGTTAGAGCTCAGCAAAGAAAAGTAAGACCCTGTATAAGATGGATCAATAAAGTGACTGCAGCAATGAGCTCATTTGTATGAGACATGATGAGGATGGCACGGGATAAGACAGGGTTCAGATCTGTTGTTCATAGGGTTGCTATGAGTCTTACTTGACTCAAAAGCACCTAACAATAAAAACAGAGCTGTTATGTATATCTTAATAGATTTTGTGTATCGTTCTAGATCTATTTTATGAATATATGAGCAAATGCAGGGAGCTCTGGTGGCCTAGTGGCAAAAAGCTGCACTGCAATCTCAAAGGCATGTGGTTCGAGGTCACCAGCTGCTCTGGGAGAAGGATGAGCAGTCTCCTCCAGTCCAATTAACTGCCTCTGAAAACCCACAAGAGGGTCAGCTATGGCTCTGTTCTGACTCTGCTCAACAACAAGATATGAACAAATATGTATGTGCATTTATTTCTCTCAAATATAAATTGTAGTGATTTATATGTCTGAGTCTGCACTAAGTTTTTGGTTGGTTTTTTAAAAATTCATTTTAATGAAAGTTTACAGAGACTTTAGATTTCCATTCATTCATTCATTCATTGTTGCACACTGTTCTCCCTGCCCATCCCTCTCCCCAGTTCTCTTTTCTCTTTGAAAAGTAAGAAAGAATTATTTCATTGTTATACAACTTCACCCAATCCACTCCACTATGCAGCTTTCTTTCTGGACTCTTGTCATGACAATAATACCTGTACATATATTCCTCCTAAATAGTTCTCTCTCTCATCTGTTTCAATGCAGTATACAATATTTATTCCCTCTTTTCTCGCCAACTCCGACATCAGTCCCGCTTTACAACAGTGGCAT
The DNA here is from genome assembly GCF_000299155.1 of Elephantulus edwardii. Taxonomy (NCBI): domain Eukaryota; kingdom Metazoa; phylum Chordata; class Mammalia; order Macroscelidea; family Macroscelididae; genus Elephantulus; species Elephantulus edwardii. The sequence continues at coordinate 20,205,568 of NW_006399772.1, forward strand.
TATGCAATATTTGTCCTTTCATGACTGAGATATTTCACTCAGCATGAATTCCTCCAGGGTCACCTGCTTGGTATAATAATTCGTGAGTCCCTTGTTTTTCAAAGTAGCATACTATTCCATTGTGTGAATATACCAAAGCTTCTCTATCCATTCGTTTGGTGAGGGGCATTTTGCATTGTTTCCAACTCTTTGCTATTGTGAACAAAGCTACAATAAACATGGATGTACATATATCTCCTTGGGTGGCAGTTATGGTTTCTTTAGGGTATATTCCCAGTAGTGGAATTGCTCAGTCAAATGGTATTTCTATTTCCAACTTTTGAAGAAAGCGTCATACTGCCTTCCATAGTGGTTGCACTTTTTTACACTCCCACCACCAGTGAATAAGGGGGTGGGGGTGGGGGAATTGTATACCCATGAAAGAGTTTTTCTTTTACTTATGAAGAGAAGAGCAAACTTGGAAGGAGGGGTTAGCAGGGGGGAAAATGCAACAAGGAATGGAAATCCAAAATCTATGTAAGCGTTCATTAAAATTAATTAAAAAAAAATAAGGGTTCCCATTTCTCCACAACCTCGCCAGCATTTGTTATTTGCTGTTTTGTTAAATTTTGCTATTCTTACTGGGGTGAGCTGATATAGTTGTTTTGACTTGCATCTCTCTAAGAGCTAGGGATTTTGAACATTTCTTCATGTGCTTGTTGGCCATGTGAATGTCTTCTATGGTGAAATGTCTGTTCATATCCTGTGTCCATTTTTCAACTGGGTTATTTACCTTTCTCTTGTTGTGGTGCTTGGATATTTTATAAAGTCTAGATATAAGGCTCTTATCTGACATGTCATTACCAAATACTTTTTCCCAGTCTGTGGCTTCTGTTTTTACCCTGTTGGAGAAGTTTTTGGATGTGCATAGGGATTTGATTCTTAGAAGGTCCCATTCATCTATTTTATCGTCTCCTGACTGTAGATTTTTCAGGATGCTTGGAAGACTATTTATGTTGTGGATTAGGGCTTCTAGAGTTCTTCCAAGCTTTTTTAAAAATGAATTTTATAGTCCTTGGTTTTAGTCCTAGGTCCTTGATCCACTCTGAGTTGGTTTTTTTGTATGGAGTGAGGTCTGGATCTTGCTTGAGTTTTCTGCAGAGTTTTCCAATTTTGCCAACACCATTTTTTTAAAAGGCTGTTTTTTCCCCACTTAATTGATTTTATCTCCTTCTCAAAAATCAGTTGACCATAGGAAGATGCTGGGTTCTCCATTCTATTCCATTGTGTCTGTCATTGTACCAGTACCACACTGTCTAGACTACCATGGCACTGTAGTAGGATTTGAAATCAGGGTGTGAGTTGCCTCCTACCTTGTTTCTCTTTTTAAGGAGTGCTTTGCTTATTTGGGGCCTCTTTCCATTCCAAATGAAATTGGATTACCTTTTCCAATTTGTTGAAGAATGGAATTGATATTTGTATTGGGATTACACTAAACATGTAAATTGCCTTTGGTAGTATTGTCATTTTCACAATATTGAGTCTTCCTATCCATGTGCAAGGTATATTTTTCCATTTCTCCAGGTCTCTTTTTTGTTTCTTGTAGTAATGTTTTGTAATATTCTTTGAATAGATCCTTTGTGCTTTTGGTTAGTTTTACTCCCAAGTATTTAATCTTGTGATTAGCTATTGTGAAGGGAATTGTTTTTATTAGTTCCAGTTATGCAATTTTTAAGTCAATTATTTTGCAAATAATCCCACTTCATAGATTATTTCCAAATATATTGCTGTCACAAATGATACTGCAGTTAAAAATAAGGTAATCTTCAGTCAGATCAATCTTTGTTCGATGTCTTATTTTCTATGTTAACTCTTCTAGTTATTTTATTAACTCTTCAAATAATTTTTGGCCAGCCTTTGCCTAGTCACACAGAGGTGAAATGCTTTTCTACTTTAGTTACCTGGCTCAAATCTAACTAAAATCTCAAATCTAACTCCCTACTTTTAATTATAATATATTTATGTATTGTAAATATAATACCACAAACCTTGACCATGCCCTTGACATAAAGTCTGATTTGTCAAAAACTTTCTGGGTATCTAGAATAGCAATGAGTAAGAATAATTGAAGAACTGAACTAATGCCTTTGAATTGTGATGTTGGAGAAGAGTACAGAATATCATCCCATGGACTGCCAAAAAACAAACAAGATGGAAAGTTGTGTGAAACTATAATTTCGGGGGGAAAGTGGATCAGCTTATTTTGACTGTTTTCCATAACTATGTTAAGTGCAAGGTTTATATTTTTAAATATAAATATACAAATGCTTTCATAGCTATCAATAGAAATTAAAAATTCACAACTGTTCCCTGCCTTCTCTTGGAAGAAATTCAGCTAAGTTAGAAGTTTCACTCTGGATAAGAAGACACTCAGAGCATTCAAAAGAATGACCTACTGGATAATTTTTTCCTTTGCTGTTTGGGCCAAAGTCCATAAAAAATTGATGTTCTCTTCTCAGGTAACATGCTTATTTTTATCTACATGAAACTCATTGATCTCCTTCCAATTTGGTGTTGGCCTCTTCATTCCACTCTCACTCCCGAGGTAATGAATGATATTTTCATAGGCATGGCTAGTAATCAATATAGACAAGCTCTGCTCATTGATTTGAGAGAGACCTTTGATCTGAAAAATCACCAATTATGGCTATTTAAAGTAGATTCAATTGGATTAAGCAGAAGAGAAAAAAAAGAACTGGTGTCCACAGAATTCTCTTAGTACTTTTAAAACCCAGAAAGACACCAAGTTAAATATAAGCCGTCTCGAAGAATAAGGGTTCATTTTCTTTCTTTCAATTTTAAATGAAGATTTTTTTCCTGCACATTCTCTTGCATTTCTGAATTTTTTATGCCTGTGTAATGCAGTATTCTTATAAGAGACATCACAGGTACAAAGTAATTGACGATTTGCAGTGACTTTCTGACAACCATCAAATCCTAATTAATAAAAATAGATTCAGCTTAAATATTGATATGCTAAGTATTAGTCTTCTTTTAACTGAAAAAAAAAAAAGTGGACTTCTGGTCCCAGCAAATTAAGTCTTTAAAATATGCAGGCTACCTGGTGGATTGATCGATTGCGTTTTCTAGTGGAAATTCTAGTTACTATTATTTTCAGCCTATGACCAAATTTGAATTAGAAATGAGGATGTGGATTGTTTCTTGCCTTTGTAAGACTAATTATTCCCCAGAGGACAATCTATATTACTTAATGTAGAATATTCTATACAGCTTCTGAAAACCATAAATCATGACATGGAGAGAAGGAAAAGAAGAACACCGCCCAACTGTGTGGTTGGTTGTTTTTTTCTCCCATCTTTTCTCTGTAGCCAAGGAATCTTGAATTCTGAAGGGAAGGAGATAATTCTATACTCTTTGGAATTTGTGATTAATAACACAGGTGTGGAGTAGAGGGCTGTGGATTCAGATTCTAGCTTTAGAATTTACGAATTGGGTAATTTGAACTCTTTGAAATCTGTCTCCAGTTTCTTTTTACAAAATAATAACAGCACTTCCTCATATCTTGTGAGGCAAAGAAAGTAATATGTAGCAATAAAGATATAGCTAATTTCCACTAGAAAACGCAATTGATCAATCCACCAGGTAGCCTGCAAGGCCATATCCTCCTGCTTTGGCCTGTAGAGGATTTTTTAGACATTGTAAAGCTGCTTTTGGACTCAGGTGGGCAGATGACAGAAGTGATAAATTCCGCAGTTTGTTAACAGGATTTCAGACCTTCTCTTACAATTCAAGTGTGTAGAAAGCCAAACAGATCGTAGCAAAAGCAGTGATTCTGTTGGAGCTGTTTGGAATCACCTCTTTGAAGACTCACTCCTGTCTCTTTGTCTCTTCCACCTGTGGGGAGACTAGATAAGTGTCACCTTATCATAATAAAATTTACATTATATTGAAAAGTATATATCCAAGAGTGACCCTCAGGGACATCCTCAATTTGCTAATTTTAAAGAGGAACCTCAACCATCTGGGTATACGCAGGGGCTACATAATGACCTAACGTCATTAGAAAAGGAGCTAATCAAAAGTAAGGTGGGAATTGCATGGAGAGACAGTGAAAAATAGCTTCCCACCTGGGGAATTCTGAGCAGAAGGGTCAGGCCCCTGAGAGACTGGCTCACAAATAGAACTTTATGTTAACAACATGCCTTTACAAAACTTTCTTTTGAAATCAGGTTAGGATTAGGGTTAGGGTTAGTGCTATTCTTTCTAAATCTCAGATCTATGGATTTTTAAAATAGCCTACTCAACCATTTTGCTTGGGATGCAGTTCTCTTTCCAATTTCTAGCTAAGTTACTTCACCAGAAGCATGTATACTCCTTTTCATATACTTTGCTAGCATGAAAATATCTTTTTGCATTCCTCATACCATAAATTTACACTTCTCCAGAGCTCTGGTGGCCTAGTGGTAAGGTACTATGCTGTGGTCCCAAAGGCATGCAGTTCAAATTCACCAGTTGCTCTGTGGGTGAAGGATGGACAATCTCCTCTTGCAATTAACTGCCTCTGATAACCGACCAGAGGGTCAGCTATGGGTGAGTTCTGATTCATCTGCACACAACAAGAACACCACCACATGCCTGCACCTCTTTGTGCCAGATGCAGTTGGTGGTCTTCTCAGTAATTTTAACTTCCTGCATTCTTGTTCGTAGAGCCCACTTAATACTGGAAACAGGCAGGTATGCACTTCTATGTAGGTTGTGCCCTCTTAGATACCAGAAAGATAAATCAATCATTGTATATCCATTAGTTTTTCCATCAGTGATTGCCTTTTAGAATTGTAAATATTATAAAATTCTGACCATTGTCACAAACAAAGGAGTTTCCTGGGGTATTTCAAAGTTTTCTTCTTTCTTAAGGTTAGAGTTTTCAGAAGAAAAAAAACTGAATTTTGACATACATTTCAGAAAAATTTTACTTTATGTTTGTTGTACATCTTACATAGTTAAAGAAAGAAAATAATCTTATAGAAATATAAACTGTGTTCCAATGAATTGACCATTTGTCTAAAAACGTGTTTTATTTGTTATTGTTTTATTTGCCATTGAGTCAGAAGCAACTCATAGTTGACCCTTCAGCAGGATTATGTTATCGAATACCGTATATTTGGAGCTGACGCATAGCTGACTCTCGGGCAGATTTTCAGAAGCAGCTAATCGCACAGGAGGAGATTGTCCCTGCTTCTCCTGTGGAGTGGCTTGTGGCCTCAAACCGCGTGCCTTTGGTATCACAGCACAGTTTCTTGCCCCTAGGCCATAGAGGTTGTAAATTATACAGATTTCCCATCTTTCTCCTTTGTTTATAGTTGATACAAAAATATACAAGTAGGTGATATATACATAATTGGGGATCAAGGATTTTCAGATCCCATTAGTATTTTTAATTGAATATTTTATTTTATCCTTGTTAAGTGCCATTGTGTCACAGACGATTGATAGTGACCCTATGAACAAAAGACCTGAACACTTAATCACATTATTCTCACCCGCACAATCTTGCTAACAACACAAACATGTTTAAGTATTAGAACATGGGTGGTTATGGAAAAATACATTTTTATCTTATTCAATCCTATAGTCTTATGAGCTGTTATTAGGTGCTGAGCAACAATAAAAATTTGTTGTTGTTGTTATATACAATCAAGTCATTTGTGACTCATAGCGACCCTATGTACAACAGCCCTAAACCCTGCTCTATCCTGTGCCAATCACATTGCCACTGACACACCCATCCCGATTACCCCAGTCACTGAATCGGTCTGCCTCATAGAGGGTCTTCCCCTCCTGCGCTGTCCCTTTATTCTACCCAGCATGATGTCCTTCTCCAAAGACCTGTCTTTCCTTGCAACATGTCCAAAGTATGTCAGACGAAGCCCCAGAATCTTTGCCTCCAAGGAGTAGCCTGGTTTAATCCTCTCTAGGATGAATCTGTTTATTTTCTTGGCAGTCCATGGTACACTCAATACTCTTCTCCAGCACCACAGCTCAAAGGTGTCAATTCTCCTTCTGTCCTCCCTAGTCATTGTCCAGCTCTCTGATGCATAACAAGTGATTGCAAAGACCATGGCCTGTATCAGGCGGACCTTCATCTCCAAAGGGACACCGTTGCTCTTGAGTACTTTAGAGAGGTCCTAACAGCAGACTTTCCCATCGCAATACATTTTTTTATTTCCTGGCTACTGGTGCCAAGAGTGTTGACTGTGGAGCCGAGCAAACTGAAGCTGTGGACAATCTCAATCTCTTCAATAAAAATATCCTTTTATTTTAACTATATTTGCAAGTAAGACTTTTCAGGAACCATGTTATGCAGACGTGACTTCCTACTAATTTCCAAGTAAAGATGGAGGAAAATGGGTGCTAACTCTTTGTTCCAGAGTCAGCATTTAAGATGAAAATTATATATGCTTAAAATTGCCCTACAATCCATTAGAAAAGCATAGTTATGGAAAAAAACTGACATGCTTTGTGAGCTCAATTAGCCATTGTTTTTCCCAGGGCTGAGTTGTTAGGTTGTTTGTTCTGTACGATATCAAAGGATGCAATTCGTTATCAGTTGTGGTCCTAATCATATGAAAATAATTTTTTAAAACGGATGACACTAGGTATTAAAATTATCAAAGCTTTAGACTTGAAAATAATCAATGTTTATGTCTTATTTGTTCACTCTAAATCACAGCAAGGATTTAAATGTTGATCAAAATCAATTGTATTATATAAAGTGTTTTTTGCTTCCACTCCCACCTTTTCCCTCTCACTCTCATGATCTTTCCTTCTCTTTGTTTTTCTTTTAGACAACATCCCTTAACTGTGCATAGTAGACATATCAGTGTAGGGTAGAAACTAAAGAGCTTTCTGGGTACCATTGAGATTATTGGGTCTTTTGTCGAGGACAAGCTAAATGTGGGAAGAGTGGGTGAGAGCCTGTGTTGTATGATCTTCAACAATCTGTGTTATGCAGATGACACATCCCTGTTTGCTGAAACTGAGGAGGACATGAAGCGCTTGCTGCAGAGGGTCAAGGACTGCAGCTTCCAACATTGATTGAGGCTCAATGTCAATGATTCTCACCACTGGGCCAATTGGCAGCATCAAGATGGATGGTGAAGAGATTGAGATTGTTCACAGCTTTAGCTTGCGTGGCTCCACAGTCGACACTTTTGGCACCAGTAGCCATAAAATCAAAAGGCACATAGCATGGGAAAATCTGCTATTAGGGACCTCCCCAAAGTACTGAAGAGCAATGATGTCTCTCTGGAGACTCAAGTCCGTCTGATACAGGCAATGGTCTTTGCTATCACTTGTTATGCATCAGAGTGTTGGACAATGACTAAGGAGGATAGAAGGAGAATTGATGCCTTTGAGCTGTGGTGCTGGAGAAGAGTATTGAGAGTACCATGGGCTGCTAGGAAAACAAACAGATTCATCCTGGAAAGGGTTAAACCGGGTGGCTCTTTGGAGGCAAGGATTCTGAGGCTCTGTCTAACATACTTTGGACATGTTGTAAGGAGATACTGGTCCTTGGAGAAGGACATTTTGCTTAGGAGGGTGGATGGACAACGCAGGAGGGGAAGGCCCTCTATGAGATGGATTGATTCAGTGACTGGGGTAATCGGGATAGGAGTGTCAGAGGCAGTGCGATTGGCACAGGACAGAGCAGAGTTTAGGTCTGTTGTACATAGGGTTGCTATAAGTCGCAACAACAACAACAACACATGGGGTTGAGGGGGAAGAACATCTGTGTTTTTCCTATTTCCACTATAAGTGTATTTATAATAGATGGATAGATGAATAGGTCACTCTGACACCTTTCCTGCAATGAATAAGCCATTGGCGGGGCAATGGTTAAGTGCTCAACTACTAACCAAAACTTTGTCATTTTGAATGCATTAGATGTTCCAAGGAAGAAAAAGTGGCAGTCCACTTCTGTAAAGATTACAACTTGGAAATTCTTTGAGATAGCTCTACCCTCTTATTGGAAATACTGTGAATCAGAAAAGGCTCAACATAAATATTTTGCATTTTTTCAAGGAGGTAGGGACAGAAGGAGGGGAAGGACAGTCTCTTGGCTGTGGACATCCATGGAGGGAATGAAACTTCGAGCTGGGAGGTATGGAAGCACCGAAATTAAAATTCACTTAGTCCATCTTCTTAACCACAATTAGAGACAGTCTTCAAATGTTTTCACCTATAAACTGTGTTATCAGTATCAGTATCATTTAACTGGTTCTGATTTTTGTGGTGTTTTCCCTTGCTCTCCTTTTTCTCTTACATCTTTTTGTTTAATGTCCATTTCACAGCTAGAGATACTAAATATGTAAACTAATTTCTTTAAAAACATTGAGTTTAATATCTGCAAGACATGTGATATAGAAGTTACCAAAAATAACAAGACACAGTTCTTCTTTGAGAAACTAAGTATAGCATTAGTATTGTTGTTGTTGTTATGTGCCATCAAGTTGCCTATGACTCATAGCAACCCATGTACAGCAGCTCTGAAGCATGCCCTGTCCTGAGCCAGTCTCACTGATTCTGACACACCAACCCCATTTCCCCAGTTACTGTATGAATCCATCTCAATACTTAGACTAGCTTTAATAAAGCGGGGCGGGGGGGGGTGTGGAGAAAAACAAAACAGGATAATTATTGTTTTCCCCCCACTCTGATGGTCACCCTGTTTATTTAAAAGATGGTGTCTTACATGGAAATCCTAATACATTTCTTGACATCCAAGATAGGTTATTTATTATAACCTTCTTTCAAAGTCTTACCTAATGAAGACTAAATGCTCCTGGTTATGTCTTTAATGAGTTCTTTCATTTTATTCTAATTTTGAGACACTGCTTTCCCTGACTTAACCTAGGGCTAAAATTGAGTATCAAAATCCCATTGTGGTTTCTAGTTCATCAGAAAACATACTGAAGGCTCCCAAAAGGCTTATTACTCTACTTTTGTAAGAAAAGTGCATGGATCCAGGGTAAGTAATGCTTTCTGGTCTCTTTTAATTATTAGTATGTGAAGCCTAGGTTTGACAATGACATTGGGTAGTTGATACAACACTAGAGGTCTGAGGCAAAGGATTAACTGCAATAGTGAAAATGTTAATACAGTGTTTCTCATTCTTCCAATCACAGTGATCTTTTTCCTCAAATTCTCAATCCAAGTATAAATTATTCTTGTTAATATGCTCTTTCCTTAAACTAGTACCACTGAGCTATTAGTAACCCCATTTTTACTCATAGCAATCCGCGTATGCCAGAGTAGAACTGTGTACTATAGGTGATGTTTTTGTGCTCAGTGACTAATTTTCTCCTGAAAGAACAAGGACTTTATTTCAGACTTTCTTCTAAGTTGTTTCTAGATGGGTTCAAACACCAATTTTTATTTAGCAGCCAAACTTATTAATAATTTGCATCACCCAGGGACTTCCCGATATAAAGGTGTTCTAGTTGCCTTATCTTACGTGGTTCATAAGACTCCATTTTACTTGGACCCCAATCATTACACTTGGTACCAGAGTCATGAGATCAGAAGTATTGCACTGGAATGTCTGTAGTCAAGGACCTCTCCAAATTGATAAGGAGCAATGATGTCAGTTTCAGGACTAAGGTGTTCCTGATTAAGGTCATGGACTTTTCAATCACTTGCTATACAACTGAGAGCTAGAAAACTAATAAAGATGAAAGAAGAAGAATTAATGCCTTTGAGCTGTGGTGTTGCAGAAGAGGGCTGATTATCCCATGGACTGCCAAAAGAATGAATAAACAGGTCTTGGAGACGATGCAGACAGACTGCTCCTTTGAGACAAAGATAGCTAAGTTTCATCTCACATACTCTGGGCAAATTATTAAGGAAGCCTGGTATAGGGGAGGAAAGGAAGCCTCTCAAGCAATGAGCAATCTATCAGGCATTGTAGGATGGCACAGGATTGGACAGGGTTCAGATCTATTAATCACAGGGTCACTACGAGTATTTGACACAACATTACTTAACAACAGCAACAATGTAGTTCAAATCCACCAGTTGTTCCATGGAAGAAAGATGGGCAGTCTCTTTTGTGTGAATTATTGGTTCTGAAAATGCACTGGACACTCAGCTATGAGTTGGATACAACTCAATGATACTCATCAACACTCTTCTATATATTGTGATTCAGGATCACATTTAGTCATGTGTCTTCCCAATCATGTGGCACCTTTTACTGCCATGTTCAGAGGCACTGGTTTAGACAAAAGATACCACAGCAGAGACACTGAATACCTCAGTTAACTTTTCCTCGTTTTCAATGGATTCAAATCACTGTTAAGTGTTATGAAGTTAGTTGTAACCCTGCCCCCCAAATATGTATTATAAATCCTAACCCTTCTACCTGTGATTGGTAATCTCACTTGTGAATGAATTTAATTTTTTGTGTTATGGAGATAGTATTGTAGCTGTTGTGTGCCAACTTGTGAATTGAGGAGATTGACTATCCTTCTCTGGTAAATTTGAACTGCATGTGTTTGGGATTCAGCACAGCTTCTTACCCCTAGGCCACCAGAGCTCCCTATTATTACATCGTGCTTGGTAGGGTAGAGGGACAGCGCAGGAGGGGAAGACCCTCTATGAGATGGATTGATTCGGTGACTGGGGTAATCGGGATGGGTGTATCAGAGGCGGTGCGGTTGGCGCAGGATAGAGCAGGGTTTGGGGCTGTTGTGCATAGGGTCGCTATGAGTCGGAAACGACTCGACGGCACATAACAACAACAAGAAGTCCATTTATCTTTTGGATGTTGTTGTATGTTATCAAGTGGGAACCAAATTATAGCTGATCATCAGCAGGTTTGCAGAGGTAATAAATTACATGCAAGAAGATTGTCCATCTTTCTACTGAGAAGCAGCTGAGAGATTTGAACTATGTGCCTCTGGGCTGGCAGGGAAGCTCTGTACCACTAAACCACCTGAGCTCAAACAAGTCAGTAAGAAGCAGAGGTGAGGAAAGTGTGTTGTTAAGCTGCATAAAAATTACCTAAGGACAGAATGTTGAAAGAGAACAGGACCTTCCTCCAAAGTCTTCCACTCATTCCAACCACTTCAGTTTGGACTTCTAGATTCCTAAACGGTCATAAAAGAAAGTCTTGTTAGAGCAGCGTTATATAACTAAGACAGTGTACAATGATGGTTGAATAGCATACCTTCCTTGAATTCACGGCTGTACATGTCCTCTAGCCCTCCTTAGGAAATTTGGAAGAATTTTACATTTCTATAAAAGGAAGCATGACTGCGATCCTATTCTTTTACTCTGTGAATTGCTGACAATGCAGAAGCAATATATGAAAATAGAAATCAAAGTGTTTATTAATCTTCACTGTTGTTGATTGCCGTCGAGTTGAACATGACTTATAGTGACCCCATTAACAAAATACCTGAAGACTTCCTATAACTACCGCTGCTTCTCACAGTTCACAGAGTTTCCAGAGGCATGTGGTTTAGGAAGTAAGTGAATGAAGAGCTCTAATTCTTTGCTACATATTTATTATACTTATTAATAACCTTTTTATTCATAAAACAGGCTCAGAATTCCTTCTGTCATTGTCCCTATATTCTAAGACAACTTATTATTTATCGCCTGGTGAGGAAAACAGGCAAAATGGTAAATAGGGTAATGTGAAATAAAGAAAAGCTCTTGGCTTCTTTCAGAGCTCCATTGATTTAAAATCCATCATTGACAATATCACCGTCACTTGAAGTACTGTACTTTATTCAGACAGGAGATACTATTTTCAAATGCTAAGCTAAGAGAAGGCTTCTGCTTCTTTCTTTTTTTTTTCAGTCACAAAAAACCTCTTCTATTAACTAAAAGAAAGAGTTAGACAAATTATGAAAAAACAGCTAGAGTGGCTTCTTTTGTTCTTTAACATACAGAGCTCCTATTGAAGGATTCCAATAGAATTTATTCACGTGTCAGATGCATGTGATTAGCTTGTCCCCACTTTGAAAAGTTATAAATTCTTCATTACTCTTCCGTTCGTTTTTCTGAATGCCTCAACGCATGCGTTTCTCAGGCCAGATCAGAAGATGCGAGGTCCACCTAAGTCAAGTTCACAATTTTTTTTACTTCTTTCTCATATTTGAATAGTTTCAAGATGAATTCATCCTCAGCCATTAATTTTAAAGTTAAATGAAGGAGCTCTTCCTTTCTATTTTTTTTTTGCTGCTATTTATTTATGTAAACTCAATAGAAATAAGAGACAAAGACAGAGTTTTCATAAAGTAAGTGCTTATAATGTTAGAAAGAATTAGTGCTCATTGTTAGGGACCGTCCAGTCAGTTCTAAGTTGTAGAGACTCTATGGCCAACAAAAGAAAACACTGCATGATTCTTTACCACCCTCATAATTATTGCTCTGTTTGAGTCCATTATTGTTGCCACTGTGCCAATCAATCATGTTGAGAATATTCCTTTGTTTCCCCCCTTGACCATCTGTTTTACCAAACCTGAAGTCTTATTCCAAGTGCTGATCCACATTAAATACTTTGTTCAAAGTACATGAGACAAAGCCTCATCATCCTTGCTTTTAAGGACCATGCTGGCTTCTGTTAAGGCCATACCACAAGTCAACCACAATTAATAATGTCTGTATGAACAATACACCTGAGCCTCCCTCTCCTATACCATCCTCACAATCTTTGATGGGTTAAGCTTGTTGATACAGTCACTGTGTCAATCCATCTGGTCGAGGATCTTCTCTCCTTTGTCTAGCCCTTCACCTTTCCCCACCTGGTATCTTTTTCCTTGCTGATCCTTCCTGTAAACATGCCCAAGCTTTTTGAGACCAACCTTCACCCTCTATCCCTCTAAAGAAGAACCTTGGTTGTGCTTCCTTCAAGACAGAGTTGTCTGTTCTCTTGGCAGTCCATATGACATTCAAAACTCACCTCCAATGCCCCAACACAGAGGCTTTGATTCTTCTGTTATCCTTATTTATTATCATCCAGCTTTCAGATATACACGAAGCAATTGAAAATGCAACAGCTTGGAGGAGGTGCATCTTAGCCTTTCCACTGACACTGGTGATCTTTAGCACCTTGGAGAGGTCCTTGGCAGCAAATATTCTCAATTCAGCACCTCTTTTGAGTTCCTGACTGCCTCTCCCATGGGTGTTGAGGGTGGACCCAAGTAAAATGAAATCGTGTGCTGTCAACCCAAAGACAGGTGCTTTGACTCCACAAACTACTGCTTTGGAGAAAGGTGGACAGTCTTTTCCCTTGAGATTTGTAGCCTCTGAAAACCTGCTGGAAGCTCAACTCTGGATCAGTTTCTACACTATAGCAATGAGTTAAATGCTTGATTGGAAAATATCATAAAATATTCCTTTTGATTCAAGAAGATTCATATGTTTATTCACTTAGTAGCACATTTGGGTTCCCCAAACCGAATCATGATGGGAAAATGGGCATTATGCAGAAATTGAGTATGACCACACCTCATGTGCAAATAGAGACTCACTGCATCACTGTGTCACTTCCAAGCTAAATAGTTACAAAGCTGCCAGACCCCTGAGAACCATGGCCCAGCAAGTTGACAGAACCTTAACCACCACTGCCAGCGTGACACTCACTTGTACCTTAGCATTCGTCATAGCCAGGCCTCTGCCATTAATACACATAATGGCCAGACAATAAATATGTTACTATTTTTAAAAAATAAGAAATGTCACATTATGAGATGGCTGAGAAGTGAGGAGTAACTGTATAAGCAACTGACTCCCATTAAAGGGATGTAACTAGTGTGTTAGAGTGTGTTAAAGCATGAGTGAAAGATCACATGTACATTTAACATTAATGAAGAAGATAAAGCAGTGACTGACTTTGAACAAAATGTGTTACCTACTACAAGGATTGGCAAACTAAAAACTCACAAACCAGCTATTTGTTTTTGTAAATCTGGTTTTACTGCAATCTAGCGACACCCTTTTATATACATGTACTTATTGGACCCATTAGTATGACAGCAGTGGAGTTGTGCATATTTGTGACAGAGGCTATAAGAGCTCACAGAGTAGAGAATATTTACAAGTGCCTCTTTATAGGACAAGTTTATTGACTCTTGATGTAGTAGTCATCTTTATAAAACAATATCCTCCAAATATTGAAGTTGAATGTGGTGACTTTCACATTTTCCAAGAACAAGTTATAAACATTTATTTTCAGAAACCTGGACATGAAATTTGACAATAAGACCCAATGTGTGCAAAGAGCAGAAAAAAAAAATCTCATAATGCTTACTGTCTGCAGTCTCTGCGTACACCAGTCGAGCTATACATAGGAAACTTTCTTTTAGGCACCGAAGGAGCCATTCATCATCTCTACAAAAGATCTAACTTCATAGAGTGGAGAGTGCAAAGTGTCAGCTCTTCCACCAAGAATCTTATTCTAATATGAAATAGCAACAAGAGCCATGCAAGCTAATGGGAGGTCTATAAACTGCTCCCACAGAATGCTGTGTTCCTTCCCTAGGAAGATGAGCTCAAGAAGCAGGGAAATGTGAACAACTTTGCCAGTGAGTCCGCTTCTTGCCTCAGATATTGCTTTAATTCTGTGTTCATTCACAGTAACTTTTTAATTCATTAAGCATTGCATAAAGCATCGTTAAAATAATCCTTGCATACTTAGCTTTTCTGAAATACCAACTTTACCCTAGAAAAAATATGGAATCCATTAATTATCATTTGTACATTTATTTTCTCCATCACTGATGGTCTGAAAACAGCCTACATGTTATTTCCAACCAATGTATTGGTCATCACTGTTTAGAATTGTTCAGGTTTGTTTTTCTTCCACTAATAGCCACTGATCTTCCTACGGGCTCCTTAATAGATGTTGACAAACGCAGTGGCTCTTTTGAAAAAGAACTGTGACCGATTCTATTAGGCATCTACATCTTTAATGAGAGCAGGGAAGTGGTAAAATATGATATTGATATTTTCAATATGTAACATTGTCTGGCCGGGTTAAAGATCTAATCTCTCTGTTTCTTTGACCTCATCACCTTTTACCTCAACTTTGACTCTGTGTTCCATTTAAAAATGTAAATATTATTAGTGCATATAGGAAAGATCATCTCTGTTTGAAAATTGCATATAAATAACTCCAGAGGACTGGAAGGAGGCCTAGGCTGGAATCGTTGCATAAGGATTAGATCTGTATTGCATTAACTGAAGAAAAAGAGGACTGTCACATATTAACATACAGAGAACCAGTAAAGAGGTTTGAGCTAAAATTTATAAATACCACCAATGTGAGCTAAATGAAGCTCATGTTGAAAGATGTTTCTCCACAGTTACCTGTGTGAATATTAAGTGTCATATGAACTCTTAAGTGTAGATACAGGCAAGTTGCATGTTCGTTTTTTTTTGCGTGTTTTTTTTCTTTCTTTTTTTTTTTTAATGAAGGTGCTACTTCTGTTTTGGAACACTGAGAAAGCTGGTGACTTAAATCTAGGGGTCTGATATCCATCCTATGACATATCTACTGAAATGACCAAAAGCATATCTAATCTGCATCAGATAAAGAACCTGAAAAGAGTTATCATTTTCTTCGACAGAAATAGCAAAGTTTTTCTGTTAGATTTAGTTCAGGTGAAATGACACCAAAGGCTGATTCAGAATTTTCCTCCCCCAGAAAAAGTTGTTCAGATCCTCAGAATGTAACTAGAGGATGGTAACCAGAGGATGGGATGGCTGAACCCTGACACCTTTGAATGGAGAGGCTGATCTTGTCGAGGATAAGAGTTGTGAGGGAATTTAAATTTGGAGTTCTTTCCACTATTGCTAATACTTTCTCAACCAGTTTTCTGGGGAGAACCCAGTATTTCTTTGTTTTCTCCACTATACAGGAACACAGTAATTAACATTTATTTGGAGTGTATAATAAACGGATTTTTTTTTCTCTAAATACTTTATATGACACATCACTTTTAATGTTCCCATTGATGTTATAAAGTGTATCTGCACTTCTTAGACCCATTTTATTGGCAGAGAAACTGAGGTAGAGGAAGTTAAGTAACTGTTCCTATGTTAGGTGGCAACCAAGGTTACCATGGTAACCATGAGGGAGCCAAGATGAAATTATGTAGTTGGGAGGGGGGGAAGCAAGAAAATAAGCTGGCTCCCCACAGCTTCACTGTTCTGGTGCTCAGAAACAATGGAACTTCTGTAACGATAGAAAAGACTACTGAAATTTTAAGTCCAAACATTGTTAGGCTGGAGATTTTCCTAAAAGAAGGGCAAATGACATGGGGTCCTTTTTTCTCATCTAGGTAGAACATGCTGATCGAGACACCAAGGGATGCTAATGAAAACTGCACTATATTTTGTTTACATTTGATGCTCCACTAGGCAGTTTGCTTTCTCATTTCTGTGACTTTGCTTGAGTTGAGTTGATGTGGAGACTCTGGTGGTCCAGGGAGGAGTACTTCCGCCAGGGCACAGACATCAGTAGTTCATTGAATTAAATGTTGAGGCTTCTGCTTTTCAATAGTGTGCTCTCATGCAGCGGTTGTTTGGTGCTTTTAAGACTACTTTGACCCCTACTGGCCCTATGAACCACAGATTGAAATCCTGCCCTGTTCTGTGCCATTCATAGAACTCTGCCATATTCAAGCCCATTGTTACAGTCACCTATAATACTTAGGGTTTTCTTTTTCACCAACCTTCTAATTTTCCAGCATGCTGTATTGTCCGGTAATAGCACCTCCTTTTAATGTACCCAAATTATGTAAAGTCAAGTTTCACCATCCTTGTCCCTAAGAAACACTGTGACAGCATTTTCTCCAAGACAGACTTCTTTATACTTTTATCAGTCTATGGTGTCTGAACTTGTGCAGCAGACCAACAGAAAAGGAGTATTTGTGTTAATTATTGTGATTGAGTCTGATTATTAGTGAGAAATGGGATTGTGATTGCTGTTGTCATATATGGAACACCATATAGAATTCAAGAATTTATCGAGGAGGTAGTTTGATTCTGTCTGCCCAGGCACAGAATATTCTATATTAGCAGACAAGATCAAAAACACTGAGACTCAAGTATGAAAGTGTGAGTCATCATCTGATGTAAAAAGCTTGGCTTGATTTGTATGTTTCCCACAAGAGAACTGAGAAACATACGGAAATCAGAAAGCTATAAATCATAATATGACCTCATGACCAGTTATAGAAAGGAGAACAAAAATAGCTACTCAGTATTGTTTTCTTGTGTTCTTACATCTCTCTCTTTTTTTTTAAACATCCCTCCTCCCCTAGTATGTGTACTTATGGATGAGATTTTAGACTTCCTTTTAGGGAGAAAAGGTGTATATGTTTTCTTCTGCACATGCAGAGACACAAAATTGTTGTTGTTGTTGTTGTTGCTGTTGTTGTTGTTTGTTGTTAGGTGCCATCCAGTTGAGCATGGCTCGTAGCAACCCTATAAACAAAAGATGTGAACATGAAGCTGGGAAGGGTGGAGGGTCAACGAAAGAGAGGAAGACCCTCAACCACGTGGACTGATGTGGTGACTGCTGCCAAGGGGTCTTGTGTGTCAGGAAATATGAGGATGATCTAGGGTAGAACAGGGTGCATTATTAGAGAATGTATTTTTTTTTCCTATTGTTGCCATTTGAAACGTTAAGATTGGAAATGAGGACTTGTACTAATGCTACATATCTAAAGTGGTAAATTATGTAGATACAATGGTTTACTACCCCAATCTGGTCTGTATCTAACTCAAGGAATCTGGAAGCATAATTCTTGGGGAGTTGCACTGCTAAGTCAAAGACAGTATCTCCTGGCAGCTCAGATCCCCCAAGGTCTCTGTGGGAGGAAGATGCGCAATCTCCTCTTCTGCCATTTACAACCTCATCATGCTTTTCTGAATGGTCAGTTATCACAGTTTTTAATTGAGAGCAGTGAGTAAATGAGTGAGGGAACGAGAAATTTTCTTTTCTTTCCAGTGCCTAGCTTTAGCTCAGTTTCTAAATAGGACTCAAGTTCCACCATGTCAGTGCACTCTTGTAAGATTTAGAAGCTGGGAGTGATGCAAAAGGTTTAACTACTTCCACAGCAATCATGACCAGAGAGGCACTAGATTTCTGTCCACCTAAACCATGATCAGAGGCCCCAGGGCCCGGTCACTGGGCGCAAGGCTGTCAAGGCAGAATAAATAGTATCCTTTCTGCTCTGTAGATTGCAACAAGGAAAACATTGGTTTGGAGCAGATATCATGAACAAGGTGATTAATTTATAATGGCCCCACATCATTACGTGGATTGTGAGATGACAATATGGATCTAGAGCCAGTGGCCAGGTCCCACAGGAGTAGTGATTTTCTGATTATAAAAAGCAGCAGCATCTTTTTTGGTGACCAAATTCTTTCATGCAGCTGGAGATAGCATTCCCATAGCCTTTAATTTGGCTGTCAACCTATAATTTGTCATATTTTTGGCAGTTCTGTAGGCCATACATCCTGTAACTTATCCATTTCTGCTTAAGCAAGGTAGAACAAATTCCATTTTCTATGATGAAAACCTAGGTAAATAGAAGACATGACCACTTAGATTGAGATAAGAAAAAAAAATCTAAGAGAAGGTTGAGAAAACTCATGTAGAGGAAACAAATTACACAGTTCACATGAAGTTAATTTTTTTTAAAAATTGCGTAAAATGCAGTAAAGATGAAGAGAGTACATTACAGAACTAAGCAAGGCTGTGGTAGACATGCTTAAGAGGTCCTCAGGGTAAAAATCAAGAATCAAAAGCATTAAGAAACCATGTGGTAGACATACATGTGAAGTGACAGGAAATAGGTGGATATTAGATGTTCTGTAAAAACAAAGCAGAACTGAAAAAAATCTCGCCAGTTGTTGTTATAACTGAGGTGATAGGGGGCAAAAAACCCCAAAGCCAACTTAATTCTGAGGAAAATAAATCTGGGTCTGCAGAACAGAAATTCTCCTTCATTGGTTCAGGTAGAATTTCCTGAATCTAAAAATAATTAAAATTATGCAGATATTCAGGTCTAAAGTGAAGTAGGATCCAAAACACTCAAAAAGAATAAAAACCCTTGTTGGGATTAATAAAAACAAACAGACAAACAAACAAACAGCCAAGCAACCAAAATTCAAATTATTTTTTAATCACAACCAACTCATAATTGATCCCACTGTGGCTTCTCAGAGGCTGTAAACTACATGGGAAATGACTGCCTATTTTTCTCCCATGAAGCTGCTGGTGGAGTCAGACAACCTGCGTTTGGGTTGACAGTGAAAATCCCTATCCACTAAGCAAACAGATATAAAAAAGAAATATAAGTCATTTCATACCTAATTACATAACACTCTGAAAAAAATGTGTACAAAACTCTGAGAGAAAACATCAAAAACAAAGAGTCAAAAACTAAATCCATGTCCACAGAGTCACATCCAACTCAGAGTCACACTCTAGGATAGAATGGACATGTTCCATAGAGTTTCCAAGAATGTGATCTTTGGAGGATCAGACCACCTCGTTTTTCTCCCGTAGAGCAACTGGTAGGTTCAAACCACAAAACTTCTGGTTAGCAGCCAAGCTCCTGGCAGTTAAGCCTGCAGGGCTCCTCATTATTCAAAAAGCTACAAAAATAGCTCTCAGATCCAAGAAGTCAGAAAGTATGTGGCTCACAAATCTTCTTGAAAATAGTCTCTCAATAACCTATTGGAAGTCAACTATGAAGGATGAAAGTAAAGAAATGAAATCTGTGGTATGTGTGATATAAAAATATGGAGTAAAGAGCATTGAAACTATGGTTATACAATAAAAGTTAAAGCCATAAATGCCTTGGAAGTAAAAATAAATAAGATCATAGTAAAAGTTAATTTTTTTAAAAATGAATTTTATGTGTCCATAGAGTATTTGTCAAATGGATCTTATATTAGGACATAAAGTTTGGTTCAATATGATCCCCAATGTACACTTCATTAGACCACATTTCCATAAATTAAAAACTAGCTACTTTGACAGAAAAAAAAGGGAGAAAATGCTAAATGACTCCTTTTTCAGAGAGAAAATGAAGAGTTCAATTATAGAATGTTCAGGGTAAAAAATGAGGACACTGCCAACTGAAGCACACGTGGCCAACAATATGAATAGAAGGAAATTCAGCACTTTAAAAGCTTTAATTATTAAGCAAGAAAAAGAAAATAAATGAGTTAAGCATTTTTATTCAGAACTTACAGGAGGCTAAACTGAAGCCCAAGAAAACACATAGATTGACTCAACAGGTGGAAAATTGAAAGTTAAGAAGAAAAAATGTAAAAATTGTAGCCACACATGATATAAAAATAATGTACACACTCACAAAATATTTTCATCTGAACCAAGAGGAGGATAACCTAATGAAGATAAGAACTTTATGTATCACAAATGTAGAAATTAGAAGAAGAGTACAAATGCCCAAGATAGTGCTATACATCATCAAATCAACAGAGAATTTTCTTCTTTCAAACCACAACTTACTAAAACCATGCCACCAGGAGTCTTCTTGTGGAGAGATTTCAGATTGAATTGTCATCAATTAAAAAAAAGCCCTCAGAAAATATTAATGTCAAAAGTATATTTAAGCAAATAACTTTTAAAAAGGAAAATTTGTTAACAAGAGTCTCCAGAAGTATTGAAACAATTGTACCATTGAATAGTCTGAGATTTTGCAGGTGATTTACAATAAATTATAAAATGGCATAAACTGTCCAAAACACAGTCATTTACATATGTGTGAATTCATTCTACAAATATAGCATACTGTTAATAGCCAAATAGCACTATAGAACAAAAACATGAGCTAATATAATTTTAAATGCATAAATACCAATAGAAACAAAGGACATATCAATTGTTTTATATAAATGTTAGCAATTATTAATATTATTTATTAAAATATATCATCTCACCCAAGCAACAATGGCAAAATTCAACTGGAGAGCAATCAACAAATGCTGGTGAGGATGTAGACAGATTGAAATGCTCATACAGAGTTCATGGGAATGTAAAATGGTATAATCACTATGGAAGGCAGTTGGGCACTTGGTCAAAAAAGTTGGAAATAGAAATACCATTTGACCCAGCTATCCTACTATTAGAAATATACCCTAAAGAAACGGAAACTGTAATACAAACAGATGTATGTACATGTATGTTTATTTCACATTATTCACAATCACAAAGAGATGGAAGCAGCCCAAGGGCCCATTGACAAATGGATAGACAAACTGGTACATTTACACAATACAATATTACACATTAAAAAGCAGTGGGCCTGTAAAACACAATATAATATGGATAAGTCTGAAAGACATTATACTGAGTGAAATATCTCAGTCACTAAAGGACAAATACTGCATCAGATGACTTATAAAAATAGCATGGATGGGGTTGTGGAAAACAGGAAAAGAATGGAAAGATAATGAATACTACTCTGAAATAGGTGAAGACACAGCCTCTCTGAAAGGAATGGATGATTACACATTACATGTGCATATGACAATTAACAATATGGAACAAGACATGCATTACAAAGTGAATTGGGAAGGAAGAGGGAGAAAAGTGTGTATCAATGAACAAATGAAATATCAAACTTTCCGTAAACTTTCACTGAAATTACATTAGAAATATTACTTATTAACATGTATTTTTCAAGTATTCACAGATCTACAGACACATACATAGATGTATGTTCCTATTGTTGTTGTTATGTATTGTTGAGTTGGATTCAGCTCATAGAGGGACAAGGTTTTCAAAGGCAGTAATTAAAGCGGAAGGAGACTGTCTATCTTTCTGCCGTCAACATACTGGTGGATCCGTACCATAAATCCATACACTATCAGAAGGTTGACTATTCCAATGCATCAGCTGCTCTGTAAGACAAAGATGAAACACTTTCATCCCACAATGATTTTCAGTCTGAAATCTAGGGAACGGTTCTTAGAGTTAGAACTCGCTGAACAACGGTGGATTTTTGGGTTTTATTTTTGCTTGTATCTGAACATGTAGATACATCCTTTTGCTATCTCAGAAACATGACTAAAGATCCCATGATAAAAGCAATCAATTTAATCAACATCAAGTAACAAAGTTAAGAATTACACAAATATAAATTTTCAAACTTTCACACTTTAATACATTATATTTTTAAACAGTTGAGTAAAAGGACATAGTATATACCTCATTGGAAAGGCACAATTAGAAAATGTCGTATCTGTCTCAAATGTATTTCACGTAGTTAAAACCAAAATATTTATTTGCTTTGCATATGATTCTAAATTTTTGTCAGAATGGACCAAGTAAAATTATAAAAGTTGGTTTTTTGTTTATTTTTGGTTTTTTGGTCTTTTACAGGAGACTAGTAAAAAGGTTTAGGATGTTTTTTGGAGTAAATGGGTGCGTGCAGTATACAAAGAGTGAACATCAAATATTTAACAGATAAAATATAAACTTTTAATAAAGCAAGGAAGTAAATAAGAGAAATAAACACCTGGGTCCATTGATCAATAATGGTAGTATAAATTGGTACAACTTCATTGAGAACTAGTGAGCAAAAACATAAGGAGGTGAAAGAATTAGGAAAGATCCAATGGAGACCTGAAAAAGTAGGGTAATGGTTGATATGGATCGATGGTGAGTAATTTTATAAAACCCAATGTATGTAAATGAACATGTGAAACAATGTGAAAGAGGAATGTGTGAATCACAGTGCATATAAACAAAACACACTGTATACAAATTTCACATGTAAATAAATATAAAATAAAAATAATTTAAAATACACATTTTACTTGGAATTCTAAATCTATAATTTACTCTATGGATATACTTCTATAATTATGTCAATATATGTATATACAAAGTTAATAATTCTTTTTAATTATAAAATGGGAAAATAATATGAAAGTTCTCTCTCTCTCTCTCTCTTTCTTTGTCTTTGAATAGAAATTAACTCATAGCTGACTTTGTAGCATATTTTTGGAGACTGTGAATTGTGCATCTCGTCTTTCTCCCACAGAGCAGCTGGTGAATTTGAACTGCCAGTCTTTAGGTTGCCAGCACAACTCCTTATCCACTAGGCTACTAGAGATCCCTGTAAAGATATTAGTCCCTGATAAACCTGTACTTCCTTTGCTTCTTGGATAGTATGACATTGGATTGAAATCAGTGTTCATAATTTTGAAACTGAATAACCAAAGTTTAGAATAAGATTTTGGTGTTTCAGAATCATGAGTTCTCAAACATGACACATAGGAATTTAAAATGTAATTTGGCAGAATTAATCAAAGTATGTGAAAGTCTTTATGCCTTTTAATCTGGTAAATTTACAATTAGCATTGAGAGTCAATAAGTTACTAGCTATTTGGGCATCATTTCCTTAACTAAATATTCATTCTGGGATTTCTTGCACTGCTGAGGAATAAAAATAAATCTAACACACAACATATTATAGGCAGACCTGACTTTCAGAATGAGTCAATTCTGCTTCCTTCAGTCATTATTATCATGATTAGCCAAATATTACCAAACTATACAGATTTTTTAAGTTATGTTGAACCAGAAAGGGAAAAAAACTATAGGTGGAAGCCTTACTATAAACGTAATCAAAATCATGAGTTCACAAACATTATTCATGGAAATACCAAATATAATTGAGACAACTACTCAAAACATGCAAAAAGTCTTTATACTGTTTCATCTGGTAAATTTATATACAGAAATAATAGATAATAAACTATAAGTTATTTTTATACACCATTTATTTAATAAATATTCACTTTGAGGTTACTTATCCCACCTAAGAATAACAACACATGACTTGTATAGCAATCAAATATCTTGCCTTTAGACTCAGAAGTAGTCTTGCCCTATTTACAGATGGTAACACCTCGCTGAAAAATTGGGGTGCCCTGCTCCAACATGGAGGTACCCTATTCATAGATAGCAGCCAGCCATTCTTTTTTAAATGTATGCTGCTTTCTTAAATCACTGTCAATGATACAATTCCAGACATTACCTTCCTGGAAGGATTCGCTGTGCCTCTATTAAGCCTCTAATTCCAGTGCTTTGACCCGTCATTTTCCCCACCCCCCACCCCCCATTTCTCAAATAATGTGTCAAGTCTGCCAGATCATAAAACTTTGCATCTATTCTTGTTTTGAGGATTTTTTTTAGTGGTATTGCTATACGTTTTGAATTTATGCATTCTAAAAATACAATAAACATTACTATATTTATCACTTTATATATTTTTGTCTGCTAAAGAAAAAATAAGAACTAGTGCATACATGCTGAGTTAGTTCTATTAACTTTTTGGTTCTCTTGTGGGGACCCTTGGGGGTCTCAAGATCTGGTTTCATTTTCTTAGTCTCGGTTCCTACTTTCTGGTGGTGTAGTCCACATAGGGAGTTGTGCTGCTAATTGAAATGTGGCCCATCCAAGTCCACCAGCAGGTTCTCAGGAGAAATGTGAACAATGTCCTGCAGTTGGTGGTCTCTGAAAACCCTCTGGGGGGTCAGCTCTGACTCAGCAGCAGTGACTGAGTCAGTGTAGAAACTATATTACATTCCTACATGTTTTCGGCTCAAACTAAGCTTATATACACAGTATATATAATTCGTTTTAAAGTCAGTTAAAGGAAGGGTATGTATTTAAACTAGCTTTTGTGATAACAATGGACTTGGTCTCCCTAGGGAGCTCTGATGGCACCTTCCTTTGGGAGTCTCACTGCTGATAAAAGAGACCAGACTTTCTGGTTTGAATCTACCAGCAACTCTGAGGGAAAGAGATAATCTCTTCTCATGCAGTTTACAGCTTCAGAAACTCAGCGGAGGGCCAGCCAAGAGTCCATTCCACCTCACTGGCAATGAATGAGGATATGAGGACCTATAGTATGTTGTTGTTATGTGCCTTCGAGTCGTTTGCGACTCATAGCGACCCTATGTACAACAGCCCTAAAACGTGCTCTATCCTGTGCCAATCTCATCGCCTCTGACACACCCATCCCAATTACCCCAGTCACTGAATCAATCCACCTCATAGAGGGTCTTCCCCTCCTGCGCTGTCCCTCCACTCTATAGTATGTAGGTAAAATATATTATTAAATGAGAACATATATTCATAAATAAGAATTGTCCACTGAGTATAGACTACAAATCAGTTTCTGTCAGTGAATTCAGTGACTGGAATACAACCTTCAAAAGTTGGTCAGGGTTAGTTCCTTTTTTTAAAATTTATTTATTAATTTTAATGAACGTTTACAGAGACTTAGGATTTCCAGAGCATTGTTGCACTTTTCTCCCTGCCCACATCCTGACCCCCATCACTCTTATCCTTGAAAAGAAAAAGAAAAACTCTTTCATTGCTATGCAATCCCTCTCCCCAAGTTCACTCCACTAAGCAGCCTTCACTCCGGACTTCCATCATGATGAGAATATCCATCCATATATCCCTTCTAAACAGATCTCTCCCTCATCTGCTTCAATGCAACACACATCATTCCTCTCTTCCTTTTCAACCCTGATGTCAGTCCTGTTTTACAACTGTGGCCCTATGCAATATTTGTCCTTTTGTGACTGAGATATTTGACTCAGTGTAATGTCCTCCAGGATCATAATATTTCATGACTTCCTTGTTTTCATAATATTCCTTTGTGTGAATACACCAGAGCTTCACACTATCTCTATTCATATTTTGCTTGTTGCTGTTTATTGATGTTGAATTAGAATCAACAGAGAGCTTACTCTTCAGTGAGTTTTTAACGGAAATTGCCCATCTTTCTCCTGGTCATGAGCTGTTGGATTCAAACCACTTGCCTTTGAGTTGGTGTCATAGCTTCTGACCCACTAAGTCACCAGAACTCCTCAGAAACAAATTAAAAATACCAGTTAAGCAGGGCCACAAGCCTACCTCTCAGTGCCTTTTCAGTTTGCTCTTAATTGCTGGAGAAGTTTGCACTTTCTCCAGGTTGTAGAGAAATGTGCACATAACACCACAACAATCTAATCATTTGTAAACATTTAGTCAAAATACATACCTCCTTCCAGGAAAACTGTTCTACTTTATCAAGAGAAAAGAATCCTCTAAAGATCTGAAATTGGGATGATGCAGGCCTTTAGATAAGTGGAATTTTGAGAAGCATTTCCTCTCATTATTAAAATTTTAGATTGTAGTTATCTAAAAACAGTATCTCAAGAAATGTGAAGTCGTGGTAACAGTCCGGAGGGTATTGCCATGGATAATACTAGGATGGCTCCAGGGAAAGGTACATTAACCACTTCATTGTGTTGGACTCTGAGCGCCCTGGTTTTCTCTCATAGCAACTTAAATAAATGCAGCTGAATATCTTACCCTAATAGGGGATAAAAGTATTTGACCTACTCCACATCCCATTTATTTTCTTGAGTGACACCTAGGCCTTTATCTGTAGTTTAGCTTGCTGTCAGAGGTTTTAATAAGGTTCAGCTGTATTGTTTTGATACACAGTAATTTTACAAAACAGCCTATATGTTTTTACTTTTACCAACCTCTCCTTCCAAAGAGAAGATATTTTTGTAAATGTACTTCTGCTAATATTTTATAACAGGGGAAAAAGTATGATGGAACCTATTAAAATGAGGGAGGAGCTTGGAACTTCGTCAAATAAACATAGGAGGCACAATTCTTTTGTTGTGTAAAAATACAAATAAACAGAAGTGTATTGAAGACGCTTGATTTATGAATAAACTATTTTACTCACCAATTTCACTCTCATTATTACTATACATTATTTTAGTTGTGTCCAACAAAGACAGGTTAACAACAATTGTATGCCTTACTTTTATTCCTCTCTCTCTAAAGATAGGCTGGCACAGTTTGCAAGTATTCTGCTTCTAGCCAAAAGTTCAGCAGTTGGAAACCATTCTCTATTCACATAACAGAACCAAGATGTGGTAGTTAATGCCCTTAAAGATGCTATAAATAAAGATTGCTGTGAAGATTTGTAAATAAAATCCAACGATGAGGCAAGTGCTACGACTTGAAATCAGCTTGATGACAATAAGTATTTTCTTTTATCCTTGTTTTACGTGAACATGAGTTAATCATAAACTCACTATGATATTCAGACCTCAAGAGAAGGGCACAGTTCATTATAGGCAGTGCTGGTAACCCTAGGGCCTGTACGGCTGAGGTGGTTCGAATCCACCAGTGGCTACTTGGGAGAACTAGAGGGCGTGAAAAGCCTAGGAAATGCAATGGAGGGTTACCTATGAGTCTGCTCTGACTGAACAACAATGAATGTGGGTTTTAAAAACATATACATATCCACACAACTATGGCCTTCTTTTTAAAAGATTCCTTGAGTTGAGGAAAGTTAGATTCCTCCCCCCGCTTCAGGTCTCAAGGGAAGACAGTTAACTTTCTTAAAAGCATAAATGATGTGAAAGTTAAGCATTTTGCTTCCTGAAACATGCGTTTCTTGGTAGATACCAACTTTCTCATTGCGCCCTCGTTATTGACAAGCTTTTGGACGCTGCTGCATTAATGAAATTGAAGGTTGTGGGCCTTCTGCAACTGCTTGTTCCACAACATTTTGAAAGCTGAGCAGGGAATCCCTGTGGTGCTGACTGAAGGGAAAAAGGCAGCAAAGTCTTCTCTACTTTTTAAAAACCAAAAGTATTTTTCAGAAGTCGCGCATGAAATAAACTGCTTAGGCGAAGATGACTGTAATGCGGCCTCAGTTTTTAGTGATAGGGGGATCTGTTCAAAACACTCTGACTTCAAAAATAAATCAGCTTTAACTTCAATTATTAAGTGCTAAAAGTAGCGTTCTTTGATAGAGAGGGGTGGGTTTCTGGCACTTCCATGATAAATATGTATGGAAAAAAAATGTATCACCATGGAAACCGAAACTTCATCGATTTTTTTTTTCCTCTTTTTTTTTTTAGGCACCGCTTAGAGGGTAACAGGAATTTTTTTTTAAAAACAAATCCTTGAAGATCAAGCACTGGCACAGGGATGTTTTTGTGTTCTCGTGTTTTTGTGTTCCTTACTTTGTGGCATTCTCTGAAAGTTCTGAAGATTTTGAGATGTTCCTTGCCATTATTAAAATGTTAAGTGTTTCAATGAATATTTCCAAGCACTTGTGAGGAGAAGATCTACATGGTTGTACTAGGAACTAGCGCGTTTTAGAAATGTGTAGAGCAGCGCTCTGAAGGAATCAAAGAAGAGTCTCTTCAAAGCCACACGAACCCTCTTGGAGGCATTTAGCCAAGTATCTTTTCTTTTTCTCCTTTGGATTCTGTTTCCTATGAGTGAGATCTGAATTAGAGGGGATAAAAGTTGTGTCTGAATGTACGGATTCTTCTATTTCCTGAAATACATCTTAAAAATAATTTCTGAAGTTTCTGCTAAGAGTATATTTCTGGACAAAGATGACCTCATAGAAGGAGCCATCGCACACGATAACCACTGGATTCCCCGGTTAGTGCAAATGATTCAAAACTGGCAGCCTACTTGCCTAACACTTACCAGTTCAGACCCACTCAGGGGTACCTCAGTGATAATACCTGGCAATCTGCTTCCAGAAGGGCACAGCCTTGAACACTCTGATCTACACAGTCTCTAAACCTCCCCAGCTGGGAAACAGCTAGCAATAAGCAGCTTATAAAAAAAGAAAAAAGAAGAAAAAAAAAAAGCAAAGCTTAATGACTTTCAGTGGCTCACTAGTAGCTTATATAAGGGTCAAATCTCTCTGGAGGATCAAACTAATCAATGATGAATGGAACAAAGATAGGCCATCTCTTTCTATGCCATTTGTAACCTCAGAAATCCAGTGAAAAGTCACGATGAGTCAGTTCCAATTGCACAGCAATGGGAGAGTACTGTTCTAGAGACTGCTGCAGTTCTTAGTTCTGAAGCTGTTAGTGCCACTGAGCTGACCATGCATCACAGTGACCCTATGTCAGACCAAATCCTTATCCGTCCATCCTCCATTGTCCTCCAATCCCCGATTAGCGCATGTCCATTGCCACTGTCACTTTGTCAGTCCTCCTGGTTGAGGAATTTCCTCTCTTACACTGATCCTCCACCTTTCCTAGTGTCATGTCTCTTTCCAAGGACTGTCACCTCCGGACAACCTGCCAGCCATATGTGAGACAAAATGTCACTGTCTTAGCCTCTAAGGAGCACCCTGGCTTCCCTTCCTCCAAGCAGATTTGTTTTTCTTCTAGAAGCCCATGGTATAGTCAACACTCTTCGACAACATCACAATTCAAAAGCATCAGTTCTTCCTTAGTTTGGTCTTTTGTCTTCTTTATTCACTGTCTAACTTTTGTTATTGTTGTTGTTGTGTACCGTTGAATCTGATCTGACTAGCACAGGAGAGATTTCCCCTCCTTCTCCAGCAAAGCATTTGGTGGATGCGAACCACGTGCCTTTGTGATTGCAGCACAGCTTCTTGCCACTAAGCTACCAGAGCTCCCTTCTTCACTGTCTAACTGTCACATATATGTGAAGTAGTTGATAAAAGCATGGCTTGGTCAAGTTCATCTTAGTATTTAAATGGAGATTATTGCTCTTTAGCACTTTGAAGAGGTGTTTGTTTAACAGCAGATTTCCTGAATGCAACATATCTTGTGATTTCCTGACTGCTGCCATCATGTGGCACTGTTTGGGGGGGGGGGTGAAATTTGGTCCAAAATATCCAAATCTCTAATCCTATTGCAGGGAGCTCTGGCTGTGTAGTCATTAGAAAATTGTGCTGCTAACCCAAATGCCACACTTTTGGGGTTCAAATCCATCAACAGTTCAGTGTGAGGGAGCTGGGCTATCTCCTCCCACACAGTTTACAGCCATGAAACCCTGCAGAGGGTCAGGTATGAGTCAGTTCTAACCTGACAACAATGAAAAGAGAGAGAAAGGAAGAAAGAGAGGGGAAAAGGGAGTATCCTAGTACTACTTTTCGGTAGCAATTCAGCACTAGAAAAGCTATTTCATCTCTCCACGCCTCAGATTTCATGCTTACTCATAATGTAGATAGATGTTCAGGATTATTTTGTCATCTTTAGTCTATTTGAAAAGTTATAGACTATTGTAAGTTATACATAAAGCGAAATATATTTTATAGCAGCTAATAAAATCCATTTTGTTGTTTAAATCTTTCATTATGCTAATGAATGAGGAACTGAGCTCAAAACACACGAGTGGTGGCTGTTGAGTCAATTCCAATTCCAACTGTTCCCCATGTGTGTTAGAGTGAAACTGAGCTTCACAGGATTTCCATGCCTTATTTTTGGGACATAATATCCAGTACTTTCTGAAAAAGGTGCCTCTGGGTGGAATCACACTACCAATCATCTAGTTCCCACTCATGCATGTTAACTTTTCACCACCTAGAGACTCTTTCACATGCTTAACTAATTAAGTCATCACCAATAGTAGCAGCAGTCAAAAAGAAGACGACTTGTTTCATTCGGTAAATGTGCTATCCTGGACCTTTAAGACACTTTAAAAGTGTAAAGAGCATTCCACACTACTGGGGTGGGGGAGGGCGGGGAGAAAGAGACCATAACTGACACCCAAGCAGATATATATACACCCGTGTTTATTGCAGCTTCGTTCACAATAGCAAGGAGTTGGAAACAACCTAAGTGCCCATCAACAAACCAACGGACAGAGAAGCTGTGGTATATTCACACAATGGAATACTATACTGCATTGAAAAACAAGGAACTCATGCAATATTATTAAAAATGGATGACCCTGGAGGACATTATGCTGAGTGAAATATCTCAGTCACAAAAGGGCAAATACTGCATGGTGCCACTGTTGTGTAACAGGACTGACACCGGGGTTGGGGGGAGACTGAGAAAGATGGGATACATAATGTATACTGCATTGAAACAGATGAGGGAGAAAACTGTTCAAAAGGGATATATGATTAGGTATTTTTGTCATGAGGGGAGTCCAGAACAAAGGCTGCATAGTGGAGTGGACCTGGGAGGAGGGATTGTAAAACAATGAAAGAATTTTACTTTTCAAAGAGAAGAGTGTACTGGGGTCGGGGGACAGGGAGAAAAGTGAAACAATGAATGAATGGAAATCCAAAGTCTTTGTAAATTTTCATTGAAATTAGTAATTAAAAAAGTGCTAAAGAACAAGGATGTCAGTGTAAAGACTAAGGTGTACCTGCCTTAGTATATTTAATACTCCTCCCCATCACCAAAATTTAAAGGTATTCATTCTTCTTCAGTCATCCGTATTCATTGCCTAACTTTCAGATGCATTGGAAGCAATTGAAAATATCATGAGTTGGGGCAAGGTCCACTTTAGTCTTAGAAAAATAGAGTGTAAGTGAGGAAGACCCTCAAGGAGATGGATTGATACAGTGACTGCAACAGGGGGGTGAGTATGGCTGAGATTGTGAGTGTGGAGGAGAACAGGGCAACTTTTTGATGTGCTGTTTCCAGGGCCACTATGAGTCACAGTGGACCTAACAACAACAATTAGGTCTAATTCAAACTCTCAGGGACTTTCAGAAGAATATTGTTACAACAGACTATGACAAGAAATAGGCCCATCCCCAAAGTACTCATAAACTTAGTAATTCTCTTATACCAGATAGATACAGTTGTTGTTATGTTTCTTGCCACTTTAAATAAGTCACAAGAGCCTCTATGAGTCAAGAATCTACTAGCTGGTAGTGAATGCAAGCTGTGCACTTTAGTCAATAACAACAATGATGCAAGTTTGAATAATTATATTTAAAAATATGATGTTCACCAAAGTCCTCTAAAAATGGCAAAAGGGTGAGATGAGAGAAAAAAAAAATACTGCAATAATAAGCATCATCAGAACATTTAGGGTATGAAAGTTAAAGAAAGATTCAGAATGGGAGTTCCAAGCATGAAAGTTCGTTATTTAAAAATCTTTCCAGGCTTGGTTTTCTCTTAACTCCTCCTTCAAGAAGGCACCTACCGCAGACGAAACAATAGGATGGCATTGCATATGCTGGTTTTACTGTTAAGGTCTCAGCATACTTGAATGACACAACCACAGGATTCTTCCATAATTACTTGGTCCGGTTGTCGACCCATCGAGTTTGGCACAGTTGAGCAAAATTGGAAAAGAAAAGAGCAACCAACACAGGGATTGTTCTGACTCCAGACCCTGGTGAGACATGGAATATCATAACATAAACAGCAATCTTAATGAAAACTGTTCTATCTCGTATAACCTCTAAAACTCTGGCTATTTAATGACACTCCTTGAGCAGAAGGCTTCAAATTATTTTTTTCGTATCATTCAACACTTTTTCCTTATTTGTAAGGTTGAGACCAATATATTGCTTTCCTCTCCCCTCCAGATATTTTCTTTCCATATATGAAAATTTCCAGGATGCAAAAGGCAACTTGTAAATAATTCGGGCTTGGCAAATCCTCATATGCACTAACAGATTACACATTGTTCCGATTAGGCACGCCAAACATGCTACTCAGCATATAGACGTGTTTCAACGCACAATGACAGCTGATGTATGATTTGCTATGCTGACTGCTCAAGGCGTATTTGTACTGATTCAATGTTCATATTTATTTATGCCAAAATTTGATTGTAAGCAAAGCAATTTAAATGATGTATCAGTTGGCTACTGACAAAGAGTTTGTAAAGGCTGCTCATTTGTATTTTAATGGAGGGGAGGGGATTCACATAAATATGCCCAAGTCCTATGAAAATAACGTAAGTCTTTTTTAAAAGTAAAAATAAAGCCAAGACATTCCACTATTCATTTCCTGTGCCACAGTAGTTATTCACCAAAATGAAAGAACTGTCAACAAGATGATTCAAACATTTTTCTTTAGGGGAAAAAAAAATCTCCATTAAGAAAAAGTGCTTGAGTGGAAAAAATGGAAAAAGTCAAATTCTTTTTTACTTCACTCAAGTCAGAGTGGAGCTCCGACGTCTACTTCTCTTCCACTCAGGAACTTATATAAGATCTAACCAGTGAGAGGTGGCACGAGGTGGAATCCCTGTACCAGCAGAATAACACGTGCTGGTTTGTTTTCACAGCCGGTCATAAATCACACCAACAAGGGAAACACTTGATAAAAGCTTAATGGGCAGAGAAAAGCATGCAAATTTCCAAAAGGAAAACAGGAAGCCATTTCTGGGATACCCATAAATTGCACCCTCATCCTGGTTGGCCACACAGGAAGAAAACTCAACCTACTTCTTGGGCAGGAAAAGAGGTAGGAACTCATTATGTTGCTCCAGATTTTGTTTGGCCTGTTTATCTATCTCTGATCATCGAGTATTGCAGTATATAATCTGGGAGAGAAAGATACACTACATTAGTTCTATTTCTGTGGTTGATTCATACTCATTCTCTCCCCCCCCCCCCGCCCCGCCATGCACACATCTATATAATTGAGTTTTGATCCTCTAAAATCGTAAAACAAATTTCTATTGCCTTCCAAATGGTTTATATTGACCCCTGAAAATTCCCCAGGACTTAAAATGGAAGATTAGAGATGAAAACACCATGAGCAAGTAACTTTCTAATATGTCACAGGAGAAGGAACAATACAATGCGAAAAGAAGGGGAAAAAAGATGATGGAAAAAATAATCAGAAAAGAAGAAAAGAAAAAAAATTTGTATTGTGCTCCAGATTACTTTTCCTTACTCCAAAATATTAAAATATGTTTGAGATTGCTGTGTACCATTGAGTCAGTACCAACAATAGAACACACTGTTATTTAGTCCTGAACCATCTTCACAACTGTGACTCTGCCCAAGCCCATGGTTGTAGTCAATACCATGTCATAGAGAGTCTTCCTCTTTCCACGGACATTACCAACCCTCCTGACACCGTGACCAAACTAAGTAAAAGGAAGTGTTTCCACCCCATCTTACTATTGTTCTTGTTCTTCTGGCTGTTAATAATCAGCTTAAAAGGTCATTCCAGAACCTTAACTCAAAGGCATCAATTCTTCTTCAGTCTTCATATATTATCTAGTTTTTCCATGTATCTGAAACAATGGAAAGTAATCATAGCTTGGGCTAGGAATAGTTAGTCTTTAAACTGGCTTTATCCATGCTTAGGACGTTAAAGAGGTCCTTTAGTGAAGATGTGCTCAGGAAATATGTTATGTTTCCTTGTCTACTGCTTGTAGGGGTGCTTGTAGGTGGAGCCAAGTCAAACAAAATCCTTGACAGCTTCGATCTTTTCTCCACTGATCATTGCACTAATTATTGGTCCAGTTGCTTGGTTCTTGGTTTTGTATTGAGGTGTGCTTCAACAATCCATACTGAAAGCTGTAGATTCTGGTTTTCCTCTGTAAGTGCTTCAAGCTATCCCTTTCAGTAGGTAAAATGAAGGACTCTAATTGATAATACTACATTAAAATATAAATCAATTAAATGACAAAATAATAATTGTTCTTTGTAGTCCTACAGTGAAGAGGAGAAGCAACATCTGGTATTTTTACCCAAATAATTATTAATAGATGAAATGTCATATGTGCTTTTTTAAAGTTTAGAAATTCCTCAAACTATTATAATTTGCATAGTATGTTCAATATCAGAATGTCCATAATTAGTTTAAATTTAAAAAATTAATGCATGTGTAGAAATATCATGATCAACCACACGATTCGTGAAGATAAGTAGAAAAGATATCATAAAGGTGTAACATTCTTTTCAAGGAAAAAGCCAGTCTTATCTCTTTACTTCTAATTCCTCTTTGTGGATTTTTTTCAGCTTTCATATTTTGCTGTCAATTTGTTTTACTATGTCTGCTATCCTTTTTTTTTCTTTAATAGAGTCAGGGAAAGAAAGGAAGGTGTCAAAGAAACAGATTGACACAGTGGCCCTGGCAATGGGCTTTAGTGTGGCAGATTGTAAGGATGGTGCAGAATAGGGCAAGATTTTGAACTGTTGTTCACCTGATCAATGTGAGTTTAGTCAACTGGACGGACACCTAACAACATCCTTTTAAAACAGTTTACCTTGAAATGCTCAACTTTGACTAACATTAAATTTAAAAAAAAAAAAAAAAAACCAAAAGAAAAAAGGAGGGAGGACCAGAAAACAAAAACACTATTATTTACACACGATCAATTTTTGCCATAGTAATTTAACTTTGCTGTGGTTCCATTATGTGTGACTGGGCTAATCTATTTCATTTCAATGAGAATAGTGTGAATAAAATTGTAAAATAATAAAAAAACTCATTAAGACTTATATACTAGTTTATAAGTTATTTACAGAGACAAACAGGGAACTGAACTGGAGAAGTGGAATGTCTACTGAAGAGTAACAAACACTCCATGTTGATTGCCTATTCGGAATAATCACCTTCCCTAAAGGTAACACTTATGGATATACTGCTAAAGTGATCCAATGATCCAAAACGCTCCATGTATACAAGTGTATTCCAAATAAGCTTATTCTATAATATCACTGACCAGATCCTTAACCTTCCAAATCCAATGTCTGAAGACTTCAGAATCTAAATACTCCTGTGTTATAAACACTCAAGTACTACCAAGTTAGTCTGCATTTTTAAAACAAATTGGTTATAATTTTTTTATCACTGTTAGCATTATCCAATAATTTAGGGATCCAATTTTCAAACAGAACCTTCAACTGTTAAATTTTTAAAAGTCCTTTAAAAATGCCATCCTGGGTTAAAACTCTATAAAGTAATTATCATCTCAGTCATCTAAACATGACATATGAATTGCCTGTATGTGATATCACTGGGGGCCTATCTAATAACCAGTAAAAAGAATCTGTTCCATTGATTCACTTCAGTGTACAAATGTTTCCGTGAATCTCATATTTGATTGGTTGATTTATTTTTGTTGTTTAAAAAAACTCAAAATCGCTGCCACATAGTCAATTCTAACACACAGGGACCTTCCATCCAGGATATGAGGAGGTACACCTGTTTATTGATCTGTAATTTGGTCAAAATAACTAAAGAGGTTTGCTTTTATGAATTTAGCTCCCATCACCAGATACACCTGATCTGGTGTGTAAATACACCCACCCCCACCCCCACGTATTTAACTACTTAATAAATTACAGTTAGAGTAGGAAGCACTGGAAAGCTCTCTGAGTAGTAGACTCAAATTTCAATCACCTAAATAATGCCTTCTCTATTTTCTGGTTCCCTGATAGTGTAGTTTCTGATTCTCAAAGCTGTTGGATGACAGGTCTGTGTTCTCCTGGCCAGGTTGTGCTACATTTTGCAGCTTGTCAAATGTCTTCACGCCCTTTTTCATTATCCGGGATCGCTCTGTGCTTCACCACTGCACCTCGCTCACGCACACATCCTCTACCTTCGGTATAACACTGAAATTGATTTGCTAGGCGCTTCTTTGCTTCTTCACATTTCATAGCTGCCCATTGAATTTCTCGTGTCAAGAGCTCAGCCCTGTCTTTCTACTTCCATCCTCAGAAATCTGAATACTCTTTGGGCTTTTTGAATATTTAAATGGCCTTTTGGCTGATGTCAGGGCATTTCCTTCTGTACCGCTCTCCTCAGCACCCATTTTCTATTGTGCTTTGAGGAGCTTCTTGGCTGCTTTTCTGTTTCTGTTTTAAACTCATTGCAGCTTACTGGTCTTTGTGGGTGACTGAATGGAAGAAGAGGAGCCCTAGTGGTGCAGCGGTTAAGTGCTCAGCTGCGCGTAGAGAGGTCAGAAGCTGGAACCCTTGGAAGAAGGAACTGGCAATTTGCTTTTGCAGAGATTACAGCCCAGAAAACTCAAAAGGGGCAACTTTGTTCTGTCACATGACGTGTCTGCGACTTGGAGTCACCCCCACTACCCAAAATAGAAATGATGAGAACTTTTTTTAGAAGACAAGTTTCTTAAACTATTTCCTGAGGTTGGGGTAGGTGACATTTAAATCCACTATATAATATGAATTTGCTTTAATAGTTTGTTTTCTGGGAGGGAAAAAAAAGATAGACGAGGAAAAAGCAAAGCATTAGACATCCTTACACAAATAGAGAAAATCTGCTTTCTTTTCATAGAAATTTTGAGAAATGAATGTGAAACGGTCCAGTCTCGCAGTTCAGAATTGACGCCCAATCTGAGATGTTCTGGGGGATTTGAAGCTTGGTCATTCAGTGCTCGGTGATAAGACACAGTTACTGCAGCATCTTCTTGTTTTAACGGGTCAGATTTTTGAGACTTTTGCATGGGTGAAAGTTCAAACTTCTTTACCAAAGTATGGTCATTGTGTAATAAAATACCCAAGATGATTCGTCCAGTCAACCTCGCATCTACTAATCAAGAAGGAGAACGAGCTGAGGAGGCATTCTACTATCTTTCTCCAGCCTAACATGTTAAGTGCAGCATTCCAATCTAAAAGGTACAATTGTCCCTTTGAGGAAAATAATTAATAAGCCCCCAAAAAAGGAAAGCTGTTACGAGAGAGACCTCTAGTGGAAGAAAATGCAAGTGTCCTGGAAAAAGGCTTTATTGTTTGTGCGTCCAAGGAAAACCTAAACTTGCACGCGCTGTTTGAGACATGGTGCACAAAGCCGCAAACTCGATTCCCTTTAGAGTCTAACGCAGGCTGTATGTCCAGAAAAGTATGGCTTCCCTGAGCAGAGCCTATGAGGTGTGCTAGTGAAATATTTCTTAGCCTTCATCATTTTGAAAATTAAGTTGCAGGTATCTAAGAAAACAGAAGAGTGGTAAAGGACAGAAACCAGAGTTTACATCTTCTAGGACTTAAATTCTTTTTGTTCATAATTTAATGCATTACTTGTAGATAAGTTTCTGACATAAAACTTTCACAACACTTTCCCCCCGTCCCCCCTCTTCTGTGTCTGGCATAGGAATTAGGGGAATATTCTCGTTTTCCCTGACCCACCACGTGTAAAAATCTTAGAACAAATTAAAATATTAACTTATTTTTTAAGAATAAAATAAAGCAAAGGTTAGTGGCATGTCAAAGTAGAAAACACCTAAATGCAATTTGTTTCAAGAAAATCAGGTGCGTCTGGAATACAAAACATTTGAGTAATAGCCCTTAAAATAGGATTCTTTTCTTTTGTTTTCCATACAATTGCATTTCATTTCACCTCCAGAGTATAACCTAATTTGAATTATGTTGTAACTTTTCTACTCTGAGAAACGTTAATCGTAAATATAAAAAAATTAGAGTATGTTTTCTGGTTAGAAATCTACAATAATAAAACAAAATTTTGGTGAAATCAGGCTGTACAGATTTGTGATGTAACGTCTGGTATAAATTAGGACAGCCACTTTGGTTCGGAGAAACCTGACCTAACGCTGCATGATCTAAGAAAGTGCTCCAGGCTTAAAAAGAGAAAGCATAAAATGTCCATAATCCAAACATGCAATGCTAATCCAGCCACTGGACTGTGGTCACAACTATCAAGTAAATTGTCAGAGCTGTAGGAACCTTTTGCTTACAAGTTCTGAAATCTCATTCTAGTGTAATATTGACAAATACTACCTACATGCTTTAAACAAATTAACCACAATACAGATTTCTTTTTGGTACTTCTCAGAGGTAGCACCAAAATAAGGATAAGGACATTTTGTAAGACTAGTGTTACTTTCCATGTCAATTCCTAGTTTCTTATTAAATTTTAAATTCTGCTTATTGTCTTTAAGACAACTCCTTTCAATTCTTCCTCAGGATTCTGAAATTTCATAACCTATTTGCAGGACAGGTTAGTCACAGGTTTTATAATCCTCATCCTATTAGATTTCGGTTAAGGTTGAAGAGAATCTAACTTTACATTGTTGTCACAGAGGAAGC
This sequence comes from Elephantulus edwardii, assembly GCF_000299155.1. NCBI lineage: Eukaryota > Metazoa > Chordata > Mammalia > Macroscelidea > Macroscelididae > Elephantulus > Elephantulus edwardii. The sequence continues at coordinate 20,244,441 of NW_006399772.1, forward strand.
AGCACCCAGTGAAGGAGGCCATCATCATTCTCACGAAGCAGTTGATGGATCTGCTCAGGGCTGGATGGGAGAGTGCCGCGCAAATGTCAGTGTTCTGACTTTGTTTCCAATTTAGGCAGCTTTCAATTTTAAAGGTTTCATATTTAAATTTTATCTTCAATACTAATACTGTCATTAACTTGATAATGTATATGAAAATAAATTTCCCAACAAGTGAAAAGAAAAAATAAACATATTTGCTGTTCTGTTTCCCAGTGCTTTTAAAATAGACAATTTATCACATTCCTGGGTTAATATTTGCTCCCTATTTTAGAACCATTTCTACCACCAATGTGAACACTATAGCCATCAGCAGGTATTTTTCTGAAATGGCTTCTTTGCAGGTTTCTTTATTTTAACAGACTGGTCACCATTCATGTGTTTTTGTTTTTTTTTTGGGGGGGGGGGAGGGGATTATGCTCACAGGCATATTTGGAAGAGAGAGAGAAAGAATGAAGAAACAAAAGTTTTTAGAGTTTACCAGAATTATCATTAGGGAGAAAGAGTCACAATTTGGTCTGACTCGGGCCTGCCTGGTCATTAAATATACAATATCAAAAGGGAAAAGGCTGAAATAAAATGTCATTCTTAAGTATGTGGAGAGTCCTACCTTGATTTTTTAATTATGAATATTTATAAACCTACTACTGCCTTTTTGTCCCTTCTCTTTTGTTGTCAGATGATGGGCTGGAAAGAAAGAAAGGAAGAAAAAGAGGCAAACAGGGGGGAAGGAAGAAAGGGGGGAAAGAAAGAAACGGGAGGAGAATAAAAGACGAAATATGGAAAATGCAGAAAAAGGAAGAAGGAAAGAGAAATCAGAGTTCTCTTTGTACTTAATATACTCATTTAGTTTTGCTTTTTAGTTGAAGTGGTGTGTTCATACACTCTTCTTACAGCCTGAATACAAGAACTTGGTTCAAAATTTATCATTTCCCACCTTTCAATGTCATCCTCATTCTCATTCGCATTCTAACAGCTATGTACTGCTGAGGCATAAGATATGATAGTCAAAGAATGCATTCTAGCAAAAAGCCAGCCAAGAAAATGTCCAAAGCAGACCTGAGTTCTCATCTCTGCCACACTGGGTTGTAGCCTCTGTTACGACAGTCAATTACTTATGTCAGTTTAGGTGGGTAGTTAACTCTTACGAACTTTGGTGGCTATGTCTGCAAAGTGAAAATTTCAGCATTTTCCCTACCCAAACACTAATGAAAAGATAAAGGCTGTGATGGAATACAAATACCAAAGTGGAATTACATTCCTGAAGAGAAGAGCATCAGCTGTGGGATAGTTGTCGAAGAATTCTTCCACCTAGGAGAATCCAAATCTTTAGATCCTCCACTTGTTACTTTGGTATCTTACTATAGCCAAAGCAAATTTCATTGCACATACAAGTGACTGAATTGTTGGCAGATCTGAACAGAACCTTGAGGGAGGGGTGTGTGTGTGTGTGTGTGTGTGTGTGTGTGTGTGTGTGTGTCCTTTGCTTTGCCAACATAGCATCTGTGGCCAATTAGTGTTCAACACCAACTTCCAGCAGATAAGTGATTTCATGCCCCAGATGTGACTGCACCGAGGAGAGCTAGGATTTCTTACTCCCAGTTGTTTTGGGTTTTTCAACCTGAGATAATTTCAGCGGGGGGGGGGGGGGGGGGGGGCAAAAAGGACCTATGAGGTCATCTTACCCTTTTGTTACAAGAAATCATTTAAGCACCTATTATGGAAGTACATTCTGGTTTGTCAATAAGAGTGTTCTGGTAGGAAATATAATAGAAATGTAAGGAATTAATGCAGACATCTTACTCAATTAAAGATTTTTTTTTCATAGGCTTACTTTTCCCTTCTTGGGAGAAATGGCAAAGGTTGGTCTGGCGTTTATGGGAAGTCACTGTTCCCACAGCAAATGCAGGAAAGTAAAAAGAGAATTGTTTCTAATATTATTGTCTTTAAAGAACAATTAATACAGACTCGCTTTCCTCATTAGGGGTTATTTATAAAACCACTTGTCAACACTAAAATTTCCAATTTTATTCTTCTTTGCTCACATTCTGTAGCTCGTGAGATTTTCAAATTAACAAATAGTAGTGTGAACCAAAATATGTTTGCATGTTCTTATATACGTGTATACAGTAAAAAAAAAAAAAGGAGCAGCAGCAAAATTATCAGTGAGGTAGCTGTACAAAGCACTTCCAGCTTTGTGGGTGTCATTTCAAACTAAGTCTTACTACACATATACCTATTTGTTCTAATTTATGAATATTCTATAGGCAATGATTCACTTGTCTTGATAACACATAATTTATTCATTCGTTCATTTATTCCCCATTTATTGCATGGTGTAGGAATGGTTGCAAATATGAATTCAACAGATCTCAGCCCTGACATGATCACTGTTATATACTATCAAGTCATAACTAACCCTACAGCCTATTTTCAGAGGCTGTAAATTGCATAGGAGGAGATTGCCTATCCTTCTCCCGTGGAGCAGCTGTTGGATTTGAACCACCATCCTTTGGACTGGCAGCACAACTTCTCCCCACTAAGCCAGCAGAACTCCCTAATATTATCTAGCTCTCTCACTATGTGTGTGTGTGTTACCATCAAGTTGGAACCAACCTATAGCTAGCAGACTATCCAGAGGGCTTTTAGAAGCAGAAAATTGCACAAGAGATAACCTGTCTTTCTCCTGCAGAGCAGTTGGTGGATTTGAACCATGTACCTTTGGGTTGACAGTAGAATTCGTCATCACTAAGCTACCAGACCTATGTTGTTGTTGTTGTGTACTGGTGAGTCAGAACTGACCCGTAGATGGCCCTCCAGCAGGTTTTCTTCAGAGGCAGTTAATTGAACAGGAGGAGATTCCCCCTCCTTCTCCCACAGAGCATCTGGTGGCCTCCAACCGTGTGACTTCGAAATCGCAGAGCAGCTTCTTGCCACTAGGCCACCAGACCTCCAATGTATTAGAAATAAAAGATTATACAGTTTAGACTTGAAAATAATATTTACTTACATGACATCCTCTGAAGTTCAGCAACCATGTGAGATTGGTCTGATTATCCCCGTTATACAGACAAGGAAAATGAGATTCACAGAGGTTAATTATGTTACTTCAGGGCACTGGATGGCAGAGTGTGTGTTCCAGTTTCTTAATGTAAATGCTACAGGTGATTATTAGACAGAGCTACAAAATAGCAAAGCCAACAAAAAACCTTGCATTATTCATTTATTAGCATTTCTGAATTATTAGCTGCATTTCTTCTTCCGACCAAATGAAAATATTTAAAATGTCTTCCGAAACATCTGTCCTCTATCCATTCCATGAGCAAATTACATGGAATCAAAACCGAAACTCCTGATGTGACCAGATGAATTGTGAACATAAAACCTTTCAAAAGAAATCAAAATATTCCCACACTCTCAAAAAAAATTCCGTACCACAAACCTGATTCAGTCCATGTCAACAGCCAAAAGAACCAGGCTTTAATACATAAGGCATCACATGCAACAGAAGGATACGTTAGTACTTGCCCTCATGGTTCCAGTTCAAAGAATTACTATGCCAGAAGTTGTTTCCTCTGCTATGGGTCCAGGAAAATCTGATTCTTGTTAGTTTCACTTCCTATACACAGGGTAGGTAGGGGAATGCTGCTTTGATTCAATCCAGTCTACACTTCGTGCTGTGCCTGCCAGGCTGGATTTGTATTCAAAAGAGAAAAAAGAACATAATATGGTACCCCAAAAGCTCCTGTGTTAAAACCAGATAGTGGAGAGATGGGAGGGGGCTTCTCAAGCAAAGTAGAGCAAGAAAGACAATCTAGAATTATTTCAATAATCACATTGTTGTGATACACGTATTAGTTTAAATAAACAGTAGATCAAACCAGGTGAAAATTGCATGAGGAATTATCAATTGAGAAATCCAATGGGCAGCTAAGAAATGTGAAGAATCAAAGAAGCAAAAACCTTTAAAGTGTTAAATGATCTAAAAGGGAACATAAAATTATATTTGATATTTAGTAGTAAATGTGGAAAGCTTTATGACACTTGACTTTGAGTTTTCTGTATGTTTCAACATAGGTGTAATCTTTGGCCCTTCTTGGAATCATACTCTCCCCTTCTGTTGTTACCTTTCTTAATTTCCTGAATATAAAAGTTTGCATAGAATGATACTCAAAGCATTTGGGAGCACTGTCATAGGTGTTCCTGTACATACAGATGGAAGACCAGTAGGCTAGACATCAACGATCAAAGTGTCCTATACTTCTATTGATTTGTGAATTCACTAATTCATTCCACAAATTCTTATCAAATATATCCTTGGAGCTACAGAAATGATGACCGAACTGCTGATGTCAGAAAGGTAACTTCTCAGTTATTTATTATGATGAACATATCAGATCAGTGAATAGTGAAAATGAGGATCACAGTGAAGATGAAGGAAGTCAAGTCACCTCAGGAGGACACAATGACAAAATGATTGGCAGGTCTTTAAAGGAGCCAATTCAAGACTCAGGTTTATTCTTTACTGAGCTGCCAGAGTGGCTGTTACATGGAAGACAATAAATTCACCAGAAGAGTCAACAAATGGTCAAATAAGCATCACACATCGAAATCTCAAAGAACTCAGTGAAGGTCAGACTTCTTGGCTCCAAGGAATAAAAGAAATGTTACACTAAGGGTAAATGAAGGGCACAAAGCCAAGGCTGATGCTCTAGACCAGTCTTCTTATCTCAGTAACTTGGTCCATACTGCTTGGCTTTTTGCAGCCAACCACCTACACAGTTCCTAAGAAAACTGAGTGAATAAGAGAATAAGCAGACCTGGCACAGCTATGGCATATGGCGCGCCTCCGTTTTCACAGTCTGGCCTGCTTCAGTGAAGCCTACCTAGTTCAGGGTAAGGTTTTGGTTTAATTGCGTTCCTAGTGAGCTCAGGGTTTCCTATTCACATGTGGAAAACATCATCTGTTTTAATGTCCTATATATGACAACCCTGACATACTGTAAACATGATGGTATAGTTTATGGAGCCGAAAAAGTAAGAGAAGGAAATATCCTTCCTCCACACTTTGGGAAAATGTACTTTCCTAGTTCACTTTGTACACCTGTGGTTTCAAGCAATGTTTATGAAGGAAATTTCTACTTTGAGTAAATTGGGTCTAATGAATGCACCTATTCATACACACATGAAAAATACCAAAGCCTAAGACTCCATGAAAATGTATTATTTCCTGTTTCAAAGATGCATTGGGCTTTCTACAAAAAGTCTTTAATTCAGAGGTAGGTCACTCATATTCATATACTGATGGTTCACTTTTAAGCTGTGAGATTATACTTAAATCTGAGAATATGCATTCACATATAATGCTTTCTTTTGATTTTAAATTGATCTCCTCTACCCACAAGGCATTTGACTATGTGGATCACAACAAATTGTGGCTAATCCTGAGAAGAATGGGAATCCTGGAATACTTGCTTATGCTTATGTGAAACCTAAGCATGGACCAGGAGGCAGTCCTCATAATTGCAAGGAAATACTGCATAGCTCAAAATCATGGAAGGTGTACGCCACGAATGTGTCCTGTCTCCATACCTTTTCAATCTGTGTGTGGAATAGATCATCCGGCAGACTGGTCTTTATGAGAAGAAATTTGACATCAGAATTGGAGGAGGACTCATCAACAACTTGTGTTATGCAGATGACACAACCTTGCTTGCTGAAGCTGAGGAAGGTCTGAAGCATTTGCTGTGAAGACTGCAATCTTCAACATGGATTGAAGCTTAACATCAAGAAAACTAATTGGCAGCACCATGATAAATGGAGAAGAGACTGAGGTTTTTTAACAATTACAGCTTTTCCAGCTCTACAATCAACACTCTTGGCACCAACAGCCAGGAAATCAAAAGACATGTTGGTTTAGGAAAGTAGGGATCTCTCCGCAAGCACACAGGGTATCTATGAGATGCAGGCAACTTGACAGGATATAGCAACAGCCCGAATGAGCTCCTTATTTTTCTATCAGGAATGCATGGAGATCTGTTTGGAAGTAGGCAATGATCTAGTTACGAACACTTGGGTCTCTTCTCTCCCAAAGGAAGATGTAGTCACTTCAGTATAAAATAGTTGTTTGCAGTAATACATAGTTGTTTGTTCTTGTTCTGTGCCATTGAGTCACCTGTGACCCATAGTGATCCTATGTACAACAGTCCTAAACCCTGCTCTATCCTGTGCCAATCTTATTGTCTCTGACATACCTTCCCCCATCACCCTAGTCACTGAGTCAATCCATCTCACTGAAGGTCGTCCTCTCTTGCACTGCCCCTCCACCCACCCAAGCAGGATGTCCCTCTCCAAGGACAGATCAAACCTTGAAACATGTCCCAAATATGTCAGACCAAGCTTCAGAATCCTTGCCTCCAAGGAGCATCCTGGTCTCACCCTCTCTAGGATGAAGTTGTTTGTTCTCCTGGCAGTCCGTGGTAGATTCAATACTCTTCTCTAGAATTCCAACTCAAAAGCATTAATTCTCCTTCTATCATCCCTAGTCATTGTCCAATAACAGATGCCAATTAATTGAAAATAGTAGTAGTAACTTCCTGTGTTGCAGACTGAGGGTCCCAAAGAATGGAATAATTTTATAATTAGTAATAAAGAGACAAACAGCCAGGAATGTGATAGAGCAGAGAGCATAAAACAGGGGGCCAGCCATTCTCCTCCACTGAAGACCCCAAGCCAAGCTTCTCTGCGTCTTTATTGAAAATTATCAGGAAGTAAATCACAAAGAGAATTCAATGCAAATGAAGCTAATCTCTTTCTATTGAAAACCTTCTGCTTGACTCAGGAAGGAGGGGTTCACAAATGCAAGAATTTGGTTTACCCTTTAACTATTAACCTTGATGCCTCAGGGTGAACTCTAGCTCAGGAAGTAACACTCCCTCTGTAGGGGGCCCCTTGCTATCTCCTGTCTTGCAGGGAACAAACAGCTCATTTTCTAGGATCTGCCACAAGAGAAATCCTAACTTATATACCTGTAATTCCTTCAACTCCTGAACAAGGGTTTTCATATAATGTTTGGTATAAAGTTTGGCTTCCCATATTCCTGAAAATAGTTCTTGTGAAAATTATGTTAGCGAAATCAAATTTATAAGTTTTCATTAACAAAACACCCCAAACTCATTGGCACTGAGTTGATACTAATTCCTAACAATCCTGTAGGACAGTGGAACTGGCCAATGAGTCCTCAAAGCTGTACGTCTTTACGGAAGGGAACTTCCACATCATCTTTCTGTGGAGTGGCTGGTGGGTTCCAACTGGCGATCCTTCATTTAGCAACCTACTGCTCTGGTGGCCTAATGTAAAGAAGCTACGTTGCAGTCCCAAAGGCAAGCTGTTCTAATCCAGCAGCTACTCCACAGAAGGATGACCAATCTCCTTTCCTGTAATTTCTTCCCTCTGAAAAACTTCTGGAGAGTGGACTGTGTGTGGGTTCTAACTCAAAGTCCCACAACAACAGCACCACCCATAAGAGTGGCAGAGCCATAAAATCATTCCATTTTTAATGGTAGGATTCTGGAGAGAGGAGAAATGGGAATAATAGAGAAGGAATACAATGTAATTAAAGGGTAAAAATGGAAAAAGTAGAGACAAATAAAACGACTCTGAGTGTCCTTATCTCTTGGAGGGCATTTGACCATTCGAAGCTTACTATTGTCCTGGTGGTCTGAGGCAGGACAGCTCTTATTGGACATTTAAAAATGTCAGAGAACAAGCTTCTTATTTATCATGTAAACTAATCAAAATTATGCCAAAAAAGCAGTGTCTCATCATTTCGTTAGGTGTTATATTAAGAACTTCATATTAAAGTATTCTAGTTTGTTCTTTAATCATTTCCCGACTTTCAATTTCCTTGAAAATAGCTTGAAATATCGCTTCAATATACAACCCAGCCTATCTTGTCAACATAAATCCTCTCTGTGGTAGAGAAAGAGTATGGAGTTGTTCAAGACTTTTTTTCCCCCAGTAGATTTAATTTAAAAAAAAACAAAACATTTTATTAAGTTTCTGGTGGAAGTTCGCACTACAATTTAGATTCCCATTTGATAATTTTGATACAAGTTATTCAGTGACAGCAGCTATATTTATAACAGTGTATCAACATTTGAGGGGTTTATTCCCTTTCCAGGATTCTGGTTCCCCTGGCCTCTTCCCATCTCTGCTTTTGAGAACTATGACCTGTTGGTCTCTTATTGAAGTTAAGGTTCAGTCAGAACAGTCAGTGGTAGGAGCCAAGTGCCCTCCACTTCTTTTGGTTTCAAGTTAGGCGATGTTATGGTTTGATTATCTTTGTTTTCCCTGCACTTGTGGTCCCCCTTTTGCTGTCTTGTTCCTGGTGAATTGACACTAAGGAGTCATGTCCAAGGTGAGCACTTGCAAGCTTGGAAGTTTGTAGAGGCTCTTAACATGCCTGGAATGATGCAAACTGACTTAGTTACCCCATGAAATTATAATCCCACATCTTCCAACCCAGAAAACAAATGTTGGAAGATGTGGATGCCTGAGGAGTAATGGAGTATTCATATTTGTGTCTTTAAAGAATATTTATACTGGTATGGATTTCAATGTTTGACTCATTTTGGTTCTTCTTTACTTAAGATCTTATATTCATGTTTAACAGTTAATGGAAAGAATTACATAAGTTTAGCCCAGTGTCCTTAAATAATTAGTTTTTAAAAAGAAAATTCATATATGTACCCCCCCAAAAAACCCCAAAACAAAACAAAAAACTCCAAACAAAGCCCACTGAAAACAGAAAATTCTGTTTCCTAGAAAAACAAAGCAGGATTTATTGCAATCCATATTTCAGTTTATCCAAACAGAAAAAAAATGTTGCATTGTCTTGATGAAATAATGTGCCACTTTAAATAAGGCAAGTGTTTCTTTTTTCTTCCTCTTTCCCCTCCAACATTTACCAAGGATGTTTAAAATAATCTCGAGCTTCTTCAACAGCTATGTATCGATGCATTTTATGCCTTTTGTTAGCTATAATCTTTAGTCATTTTAGTACATGGAGCCCTAATCTTCAAGTCTGTCAGTCCCATTTTGCATTACAAATCATTTGTAGTTTTATAACTGTCATTTCCAAGGACATCTGGAAAAGATGGATTTATGAAAGGTTACCATGCATCCTAAGAAGGCTGAGAATTAGCATGACTTTGTAAAGGTTCTTATAAATTGCACAGCAACCATCACGGGCAATAAGATGTTTTCTGCTCTTGTCAAGTATCTTTATTTAAATATTAAGAGAGGGATGTGACCTTTGGCCTTGGAGAGCACTGTGACATGGCAATGGCCCCATCTATTAGCTGTCAATGGAGTGCTGTGGCCTGCTTCTCTCAAGGCCCCTATTTGTGGACAGTGTTACAATAACCCTTCCATTAGGCGTCCCCAAGGCAAATAACCTCAGCTTTAACAGAGTCAGTTTCAAATTCCTTGGAGTAACATTAAGAGACTATCTGGTTTGTGTCAGTTTAAGATCAACTATTCTCGGCATTAGTTCAATTCTGTAAATTTTAAGTAGCCACAGTTATTTAAGAATTCTTTCATATCAGCCTGGAGGTAAATAGAAGGCACACAGAATGTGGAAATACCCCAAATACTTTGATTTCTTAACCAGACTGTTTAGAGATTAGCTGAATCCAAGTGGGGTTGAAGATCTATTTCTTTTAACATGACTCATTTTTATCTTTTGTTACTTTCTATGAAACTTTATGTAGAGTCACTGCAGTTACAGAGTGTAGACAGGATTTGGGAGCATCAAATCTTCTCACAGCACCCAGCAAACCATCATAAATGCAGAAACAGGGTAATATTCCCTGGAAAACAGGCATAGTTCTCCATATGCATGCTAAGGATAATGATGGCAAATCCAAAAATGTTCTGTTTTCACCATTATTCTGTGCACACCTTATACTATTTTTCTTCCACATTAATAGATCTAGTAATACTAAGATAACATACTTGTATTTTAATCATAATTGATTACTATTTGTATACCTAACTACTTAGGACCATTATTTGACTCAGATATTGAGGGGAAATTTCAGGTCAAACACATCTTCATCCTGAGAAAAAAATCAAGACTCGAGATCCGCAAGAATGACTCGAAAGGTTACAGTTATGATTCTAAGTCTTAAATCATTACAGAATATATTAATACTTCAAATATTTGGTCATGAAATAAATTTAGTCTTTTCTCCAAAAAAAAGAACTTTTGTGTCTGATGTCTTGTGACCTCTCTCCTAAATAGATAATTAAAATAAAATCCTCCCATGCTGTAGATCATTTTCAAGTCCAGCTTTCATTTTCATAGTTAACCGCTTATGGCTAAATTAATCAAATCGGGAAATACTCATTTTTAAAGCATATGGTGAAGTCATCAGATGTTTACCGAGTGTCTATAATGTATGCACACCATAGAGATGATTGTGTACAACAACCTTTTAACTATTCTTTCCTTTCATTCTGTACACATCTAGTCAATTTTCAAAATTTAAAAAAAAAAATAACAAAACCCTTAGATTTTAAGAAATGATGAATTTAATACCTAACTTTAGTTACTAAGGAATAAAGATATTAAAAAATGAACAGTCATTGAAGGAATTCAATTTTGCCACACATCAGGTTAAATGCTATAATGGGGGGGGGGAAAGAAAGTGAAATGATATCATGTGCTAAAACTCCAGCGCTCATAAACAACACTTAGCTTTTGATTTACAGTGAAATCACAATTCTCCGTTTCTTGTTCCCTCTGTCTCTGACATTGCATTAGACCATAGGGCAATCCATGCCCTTCGACATAATATAGGATGTAATTTAAAGGGTTCTATTGACGCTATAAATCACAAGTAGTTCTGCTGAAGGAGTTTATGAACAGCAGTAAAACACTAAGACTGGATTATATCATTAGAATTATGTACCACGTGCAGGTATTGATATTTGTAATTGAGGATAAAGTATTACAAAACACTTACAGAGATGTCATTTTTTTCCCCTGGGTATTTACAAGCATCTTTTATGCTTAGGCAAGAAGATATGTTTTTGGATAAAATAAGAAATCTGGGATTGTACAACATCTGTCATTCTGGGGAAAGGATTTGTGTGCTCTGAGAGTAGCCCATACTAGTTAGAATATATTCTGACAGGTCATACATAACCGGAGTCCTAGAAACACAGAAGATCATATATATATATATATATATATATATATATATATATATACACACACATACATACATACATAGGTGTGATCTAACAAATTGACAAGGTTTATTAGTATACAATTAAAGAGACGTGCCATCACATGACTATCACAATAAGATACTCTAAAAGCCAGTTGAGGAGAAGAAAAGATCAATCAACCTCTGGGTGCTATCTATAAGAAAACATACCACTATAATGGACTTATTTTTCCATCGAACTAAGTAGTTTTATAGACATAGCCATTCCAAAGCCCTGAAATAATCTTGACTTATAAGCTTCCTATTTGGAGACGATAAAATCATAATGGCAGCCCTTCAAATATCCTGGGCACGTTTTTATGATAGAGAAGAATTCTAGTCTTCTGACCCTCTTTGCTGCATCCTTCTGTTACAAGGAATAAATTGTTATAGTAGATGCGTCTATGTAACTAAGCCAGATGGTCTGGCTTGGTGCCACCACAGTTATTCCATCTGCTATTATTTTTTTTCATCTGCTATTTTTAATTCTTTGGTTTTGTGTTTGTTTGCTTGCATCTCCACATCCTCTACAAGAAATTAAAATAACTTATAGTGGGTATAACCAGCAATTTCAGAATATTTTGTTGAGCCTTTGAATTTTTCAGATCTATATCTCCACCAAAGCTTAATTCTAAACAAAATTCTAAAATAGTTGCTCTTTGAGTACCCTCTACTTTTCTCTTCCCAGTTGTTATCTAGCTGGAGAATCATCTGTTTTGGTTGGAAATTCTATTATTTGAGGTTTGTTGCTGCCATATTTTCCTACTCACAGAAATGCATTTATTCTAATTTAATTATTTAAAATAAGGATAACTGACCAGTAAACTATTGGCATTACTTTGTGAAGGCAGAGATTACAATCTATAAATAATGTTTAAAGTGGCAATCTGGAAATAGATCTAAATGTATTAATCAAAAGTTAGAGCTCAAAAGATTAAACAATGAGAGTTCATAAAAAAGTTCATTAACACTCTGACTGGCTAGTATTAATATTTGATTTTAATTAAGTTGGACATTGAATTCAATTCACCCTGCAAATAATAAAAATTAATAGGGATATAAATATAGATCTGTTTCTATATAAGCAATTTGTCTACAAACATTAATCTTACATAGATCAAAGTATGTTGGTAGCCACTTATACAGTATTATCCAAAAGGTTATTAACATTACAGAACACTAAAAAAACCCCATACAATTGTAATAATGTATTATTACTCAGCAAAATTTCTGGAGTTACACTGTCTGGGTTCAAATCCTTATTAGTTGAATGACCTTGGCCAAATTTCTTCATACATGTTATTGGTTATAGGGTAGCTCTGGTGTCATAGTCTTCAGATAGTTTCACTACTAACACAAAAGCTACCCCTTTGCTAGCCTTTTAATCCATAAGCAGTCTTTCAGGAGAAAGATCAGCAATCTTCTGCCATGTGATTTACAGACTCCAAAAATCCGCTGGAAGGTCAGCTATGAATTGCTTCCAAATTGATAGCAATGAGATTGAATATGAATTGAGTTACATTTTCATTGTATCGTGATTTTGAAACCTTAATTTTTTAAAGATAGGTAATGCTTCACAAATTTGTGTGTCATCCTCCACTGAGATCATGATAATCTTCCCTGTATCATTCCTGTATCATAAATTTTAATTTATGTGATGCTGAAATGAGCACTACTATGTTATTTGACATAAAGGACATATAGTAATGATAAGTAAATATATATGTTGTTATGTTGTTATGTGCCATCTAGTCGTTTCCGACTCATAG
>NW_006399772.1:20258479-20275933 GCF_000299155.1 Elephantulus edwardii
TCTTGGTCCAAGTATAGGTTTCGTATTAGCACAATTAAATGTTCTGGGATTCCCATTCTTCTCAGAGTCAGCCACAGTTTATTATGATCCACACAGTCAAATGCCATTGCATAATCAATGATAAGTAAATATATATATGCCATTTAAATAATAATTTTTAAGAGGAAAATACGTTTATTGAGCCAATATCCTTGAAATATATATATAATTTTTTTATTCACTGTATAGTACAGAATTATAAGTTATGATTGTGCTTCATCTACCCAGCAATTTATTCATGCAACATATAATTTCAACTTTCTTCTGTTCATTTAGTTATGATGTGAAATACACAAAAAAGAAAAAAGCATCAATTAGTTTAAATTTCAATATTAAGAAAAGTTACATAAGATAGAAGTATCTGGTGAAGAGTGCTAAAGGGGCAAACATGCTATGACAATTTTAGATGGGATAAAGATAACTAGGAAATAAAATTCTCAAGGAGAATACCTTTAATCTTTCTCCATTGTGAATGATATTGGCTCTTAGTTTTTGTGTATATACTTTTCATTATGTTAAGGAAATTTCCTTCTGTTCCTATTTTGCTGAGTGTTTTAATTAGGAAAGGGTGTTGAATTTTGTCAAATGTCTTTTCCCCATCAATGGGCAGGATTATGTGGTTCTTGTTCTTTGCTTTGTTAATGTGATTAGTTACATTGTTTGGAGGTTCTTTTTGTGTGTGGTTTTTTTTTTTTTTTAAGTTGAACCATCCTTGCATACCTGTTATGAATCCCACTTGGTCATAATGAATTTTTATATATATATATAGTTGCTGTTTTTATGTGTGTTGAGTCACCTAAGACTCATAGCAACCCTATGTACAACTCTGAAGCTGGTTCTGTCCTGAGCCAGTCTTACTGACTCCAACACACCTACCTCCATTGCCCTAGTTGCTGTATCAATCCATCTCATCCAGGATCTTCCTCTCCTGCGCTATTTCTCCACCTTTCCAAGTATGATGTCCTTCTTCAACAAGGACCAGTCCCTCTGGGCCATATGCCCAAAGGTTGTGAAATAGAGTTTCAAAATCCTAGCTTCCATGTAGAAATCTGGTTTCACCTTCTCCAAGACAGAGCTATTTCTGTTCTTGGTGACCCATAATATATTTAAAACTCTTCTCTAAGACCAAAACTTCAAAGCATCTATTCTTCTTCTGTTATCCTTATTCATTGTCTAGCTCTCAGATGCTTGGCAAGTAGTTCCAAAGACCATGGCCTGGATCAAGCACACTTTAGTGTCTAGATTGACATCATTGCTTCTCAGTACTTTGGAGAGTTCCCCTGGCAGCAGATTTTCCCAGCACAATTTTTTTTTTTAATTTCCTCACTCTAATGGTGCCAAGAGTTTTGATCATGGAGCCGAGCAAGCTGTACTTGTTAACAACCTCAATCTCTTCTCCATTTATCATAGCACTGCCAGTTGTCTCAGTGGTGAGACTATTTTCTTGATGTGGAGCTTCAATTAATATTGAAGTTTAGTCCTTGGAGCTTCTGCAGCAAGTTCCTGAGGTCCTCCTCAGTTTCAGCAAGCAAGGTTGTGTCATCTGCATGACGTTGTTTGTTGATGAGTCTTTCTCCAGTCTTGATGCCTCATTCCTCCTCACAAAATCAAGCTTTTTAGTGTACTGTTGGATTCTATTGTCCAGGATGCTGCCTACTTTATTCAAGATTTTTCTCATAGAATCTTTCAGTGTTGAAACTTGAGACTTGAATATCTTCCTCAGTTCTTTTAGTTAGAGAAATGCAAAGCATTGTCTTCCTTTTTATTGTTTTCTAACTCAAGCTCCTTGCATATTTCATTATATTACTTCATTTGTTTTCTTGAGGTCCTTTGAAACTTTCTGTTCATCTTTTTTTTTTAGCATTTTTTCCTCCTTCCCCCCCCCCTTATTTTTGTTCCAGTGTAAATTTCAGAGTCTCTTCTGACGTCCATTTTGATGTTTTCTTTCTTCTCGATCTCTTCTACAGTGTATTTCTTGGTCTCACCCTGTACAAAGCAAAAAGGGTGAAGAGAAAGCCTTTTGCTTTCTCATACATAATGCACTTGATGTTATCTCACAATTTATCTGGTGTTCAGCCATTAGTCTTTAGTGTTCAATGCTCTTCCATTGTCCATAGAGTTTTTAAAGGCCTGTTACTTCAGAAGTTGATGGCATGTCCTGCTTCTTAATCTTAGTCTAGAAGTTCCACTGGAACCTGTCCACCATGAGTGACTGTGCTGGTATTTGAAATACCAGCATCATAACTTTCAACATCCAAGCAGCACACAAGCAACCACAGAATGGCCAAATAAAAGATGAGTGGTAGCCACTAGTAACTAAAGCTATCAAGGAGGTTCTGACTCAGACCAACTCTTGTAAAACAGAATGAAGCCCTGCTTGATTGTGTGACATCCTCAAAATCATAATTCTGCCTATTGTTACAGCCATTATATTGGAGATAAGGATTCTGAAGCTTTGTCTGACATACTTTGTTGGAAGAAGGGACCAGTCCTTGAAGAGGGACGTCATGCTTGGGAGGGTAGAGGGACAGCACAGGCAAGGAAGACCCTCAATGAGATTAATTGATTCAGTGACTGGGGTAATGGGGGCAGATGTGTCAGAGACAGTGAGATTGGAACAGTACAGAGTAGGGTTTATGGCTATTGTACGTAGGGTCACTATGAGTTGCAGGTGACTTGATGGCACATAACAACAACAACATATGAATGCATCTTATTGAAAATCCCCCTCTTCTTCACTGACCTTAGACTTTTCCAAACATTACGTCCTTCTTTAGGGGTTAGCTTTCCTGACAACATGCACCAAATCTCCCCTCCTCATTTCTAAGGACCATTATAGAATATGTTTCTTCCAGAAGAGACTCACTCATTCTTCTGGATGTCTGTTTACATGATGCAGATTCTTCAACATGCTGTAATTCAAATGGATCAATTCTTCTTGAATGTTCTTTATTCATTATTCAGCTTTCAAGTTAGTATGAAGTAATTGAAAACACTATGGCTTGGTTTAGCCACTTCTGAATATTAAAAGTGGCATCTTTGGATTTTTTAGCACTTAAGGAAACCCCAAATTTTTATTGTTTGTTAAACAAAAGGATACAGAGAATATTTCTTTTCCTTTCAATGACTCAGAGAAATTATATTTAGTGATATTGACTACAGTACCCACATTGTAACAATACTCTTTCCATGTTTTCTCAGTGTTCACCATTTCTATTCACCTCACTTTTGTATTATTCCTTCCATCTCAGCTGTCTGCTTGTACAGATGCTTCTCCTCTGATCTTTATGTTGCTCTTTGAGCCCGTCGGTTTGATTCTCTTCCCTTCTGCTATTGATCATCTTATAGGCCCAACTTTTATTTGATGGAAAGTTGAGTCACAGGAATGATTTCAGGTTCAGATTTAAAGGATGATTAAGGACCCCACATATAAGAGGTTCTACCAGTCTTATTCAGTAACCTTGGTCTTTTCTGATTTTATATTTTATTCTACATATTTTCCCCAGCCTTTCAAGAACCATCTATTAGGATCCCTTTCAAAGCAGTAAGCAGATGTAGCTAGAAACCATTTATTCTTCTAGTTTTGGGGCTATAGAGACTGGAGTCTACATGATCCACTAGTACTTCGGATTAACAAACGAAATCTATTAACACATCAAAGCCACTGCTGTGTCAGGTCCACCTCATAGTGATGTTCCACTGGGTTTCTGAGACTCTACATCTTAATGAAGAAGCAGACTGCCTTCTCCTACAGAGAAGTTGCTTAATTCAAACTACACGCAATTTCGTTATCAACCCAATATGTTACACAGCATGTCATCAAGGCTTTTTTAATTTCTTCACCCTTTTTGCTTTGTACGGGGAGAGACCAATAGATACACTGTAGAAGGTCACTTGCAAACCTTTAAGTAATGTCTCACCTGTGTAGAATGTTTGAAATTGCTTTTATACTATATTAAGTGCTGTTGAGTCTACTGAGACTCATAATGATTTTAAGAACAATAGATTAAAATTTGCTCTAGACTGTGCAATTCTCACAATCTCTACTATTCTTACATACATTATTACATTCATGATGTCAATCCATCTCTTTGAAGTTGTTCCTCTTTGACTGAACCTTTAATTTTGCAAACATGGTGTCTTTCCAAAGACTAGCACCTCCAAGGCAATACAAAAAGTGTGTGAGGTTAGTACTATCACGATTGCCTCTAAGAAGTAATTTAGTTGCATTTTCTTCAAGACGAATTTGGGTTTTTGTGGCAGTAGATGAGGTAATCAATACTCTTCACCAACACCACAAATAAAAGACATCAATTCTTTTGCCTTCCCTATACATTGTGCATCTTTCACAGGCATGTAAAGTAATTGAAAAACACCATGGTTTGAAGCAGGTGTACCTTATTCTTTAAAATGACATCCTTACTCATCAGCATTTTAAAGAGGTCCTTGACAGCACATTTTTCCAATGAAATACATCTATTTATTTTTTGGCTGCTGCCTCCATGGGTGTTTATTATGGATCGTAGCAAAATAAACCCTTAACATCTAAATTTTTTTCCCATCTGTCGTGATGTTTCCTCTTGGTCCAGTGGTGAGAAAATTCACTGATGTGTAATCCATAGTGGAGTCTATTGTCTTTGATATACTTCAGTAAGTGTTTCAAGTAATCTTTAATTGATGCAAGCAAGAGTGTGTCATCTGCAGAATGTACATTGTTGATGTGTCTTCATACTATTCTCATACCACATTCTTCTTCATATACTCCAGCTTTTCAAATTATTGCTTCAGTGTACTTAACAAGTAAGGAGAAAGAATACACACACATTTCCTGATTTTAAATTACACAATATTCTCTTGTTCTTTATGGACAACTCTTTCTTGGTTTATGTATAGCTTTTGTATGAGTACAATTAAGCGTTCTCAAATTCTCATTTTCTCAATGTTATCTATAATTTATTATGACACACAGTCAAACGCCTGTGTCAATAAAATACGAATAAATATCTTTCTGATATTCTCTGCTTTCAGACAACATCTAGCATTAGAAGTGACAGTCCTTGTTCCAAGGCCTCGCCTGAATCCCACTCAAGTTTATGGCAGTTTTTTAATAATCTTCAGCAAGATTTTATTTGTACATAATGTTAATTATATTATTCAATAATTTCCATATTCTGTTGAGTCACCTTGCTCTGAATGAAAGCATTCTCTTCTAATCAGCAGAGCATCAAGCTATCTTCCAAATTTCTTGGCAAAGGCTAATGAGCAAACCAGGGATGTATATGTCTCTTAGCTGAAACACATCAGCTCGTATCTGTCATTTCCTGGGGTCTTATTTTTTTTCTAACGCTTTTAGTTTAGCCTGAGCTTCTTCCTTCAGTATCATTTGTTCTTGTTCATATAGCACTTCCTGAAATGTTTCAGCATCAACTAATTATTTTTGTTACACAATGACTAGCTCCCGCTTATGAAGAACAGATTACTTAAGAGGCTGGACTTTATGAAGAGAAACGTTGCATTAGGATTACAAGAAGACTTATCAATAACCTGCATTATGCAGATGACACAATATTACTTGCTGAAACTGAGAAGGGCCTGAAGCGTTTTCTGCAGAGGATCAAGGATTATAGTTTGCAATATGGATTGAAACTCAACATCCCATGAAGATTCTTACCACTGGGCCAATTGGCAACATCATGATAGATGGAGAAGAGCTTGAAATTATTAACAATTTCAGCTGGCTTGGTTCCACAATCACCAGAAGTCAGGAAATAAAAAGACGAATTGCATTAGGAAAATTTGCTGTCAGGGACCTCTTCAGAGTGCTGAAGAGCAAAGACGTTCATCTACAGACCAAGGTGAGCCTGATTCAGGCAATGATCTTTGCAATTACTTCCTATGCTTCAGAGAGCTGGACAATGACCAAGGATTACAGAGGAATAATTGAAGCTTTTGACTTGTGGTGACTGAGAGGAGTATTGAACATATATGATAACCTGCCAAGAAAACAAACAGGTCTGTCCTGGAGAGAGGGGAACCAAGCTACTCCTTGGGGGCAAGGATTTTGAGACTCCGTCTCACATACTCATACTTTGGGCATGTAGCCAGAAGGTATCAGAAAAGGATATCATGCTTAGAAGGGACAGTGCAGGAGAGGAAGACCCCAGATGAGATGGATTGACCCAATGACTGGAATAATGAGGTAGGTGTGTCAGAGACAGTGAGTTTGGCTTAGGATGGAGCATGGATCAGAGCTATTGTGCATTGGGTCACTGAGTTGTAGGTGACTCAACAACACATAATAATGACATAAATATTCTATTAAGTATGTGGATGTATTAATAGTACAGAGAGTCCTGGTTACACAGTCTGTAAGAAGTTGTGCTGCTAAACCAAAGTTGACTATCTGGTGGTTCAAATCCATCAGTAACTCTACAACAGATAGACAACCTCCTCCCATGAATTTTACAGTCTCAGATACACAATGGAAGGTCACCTTTTTGTTGGTTCTGGCCAATAGTAATGAGCTAGTGAGTAATTTTCAGCATATAAATATATCATTACCACTTGACTGTCTATCAGGTTGTTGCACTGTGGTGACTTACAAGTTGCTGTGATGCTGGAAACTATGCCTCCAGTTTTAAAATAACAAGAGGAACACTCACAACAGAATGGAGCTTCCTTACTAAGACAGATTTAGAAGCAGAACTGGGGATCACTACAGAAATAATGGGCCTTTGAAAATACTACCTGAATTTAGAGACCATCTCAAGAACAGTTTTGTTGTATAGAACACTAATGAACAAAGCCTAGTTGGGTTGTGGAATGACGTCAAGAGTATAAGTGAAGAATGCAAAAGGTCATTAAAAAGACAGGAGAGAGAAAAGGCCAAAACAGATATCAGAAGATACTCTGAAAGAAACTATGAAATAAAAGAGATAAACACAGAGTTTCAAAGGAGAGTTTGAGATGGCAAAGTTTTTGTTGTTGTTATGTGCCATTGAGTCACCTGTGACTCATAGCAACCCTATGTACAACAGCACTAAACCCTGCTTTTTCTCGTGCCAATTTGTCTCCGAAACACCTACCCCCAATACCCCAGTCACTGAATCTTCTCATTACCCCAGTCAGTGAGTATTCCTCTTCTGTATTGTCCCTCCACCCTCCCAAGCATGATGTCCCTCTCCAAGGACTGATCCTTCCTTGCAACATGTCCAAGGTATGTCAGATGAAGCTTCAGAATCTTTGCCTCCAAGGAGCAGCCTGGTCTAACCCTCTCCAGGACAAACTTGTTTGTTCTCTTATGGTATATTCCATACTCCTTTCCGACATAACAGCTCAAAGGCATCAACTCTCCTTATATCATCCCTAGTCATTGTCCAGCTCTCTGATGCATAGCAGGTGATTGCAAAGACCATGGCCTGGATCATGTGCACCTTAGTCTCTAGACAGACATCATTGCCTTTCAGTACTTTGGAGAGGTCTCTGACAGCAAACTTTCCCAGCATAATACATCTTTTAATTTCTTGGCTGCTGGTGCAAGAGTTTTGATTGTGGAGCCAAGCAAACTAAAGCTGTTAATAATCTCAATCTCTTCACCATCTATCATGATGGTGCCAATTGGCCTAATGGTGAGAATCTTTATCTTCTTGATATTGAATGCCAATCCAAAGTATTAAAATAAAATATGCAAAGACCTGATGTTAGAAAGCCTAAAGAGAGGAATAGGCTTAGCATTGTCAAGCTGTAAAAACAAAAGCTTTAAGCTGATTCTATGGGAAAAAAATTTAATTACTCTGGAACATCAAAAGCGGAAAGAATATAGTTAGTCATTGTTATAAAATCAATTGGTTAACACTGATTCATTTCAACATACAATCAAGAGTATATTGTACTGAAGGAAGGCTGCATTGAACACACTAGCAATAAAGATAGATCCAAGAATTTGAACAAATCCTTCCTCCAACAGTCATTCTTCCAATACTGAAATGTGTTAGAGTATGCTTTTGAAATATTTACTGAAATAATCTCTTCTAATATACTTGAGTTACATCTATCTGTGCAGATTTTGCCAAATAAAAGTGTTAAAATGTAGAAATTATTGAAAAAAAATTACTGCAGGTACCAGGATGTTTTAACCACATCACTTCAACTGATGATACAAAAGAGAAATAGTAATGAATAACTTGTTTCTATCCTAAATGGAAAAACTTGGTCTTGCAAAAATTGAGAACTTAACAGCTAAACATTGTCAGTCTCACATGTATTCATATCTAGCCTATGATTAAATCCAAACAAGTATGCCCTGTTCTGTGAGGAGTTTGGAACAATAATCTGTAGGAGGAAGACATCTTGTAGGTGATAATATGGCTAGAAGACCCTAACAACCAGCCAGTTACAGTGGAGTCACTTTCAATTCATCATGGCCCATGTGTGTCAGGGTAGAAGTGTTCTATAGAGGATATTCAAGGGGTGCTTTCTCAAAAGCAGTTTGCGAGAATCTCTGGGTAGACTTGAATTTCCAACCTTTTAATTAACATCCAAATTTTAACATCCAACATGTGCACGACTGAGGCATTCTCCGACTCTATATTCACTTTTACTTTTGTATTCTTTCTCTTGCTGTAATCTAGTTACACTAGCCTTCTTATGATTCCTTAGACAAGTTATTCTTACTTGAAATTTTTTTACTTTTTCGCCCCTGCTCCTTCACATGGCTTGTTCATCCATGTCTTTGAGATGTCTATTTAAATGTCTCTTAATCAATGAAGTCATCCCTAATCACCCTAATCAAAACAAGTATCATCATTCCCATCACATCTAACATATTGCCCCGCATTGTTTTCTTCATAGTATTCATGCACTTCAGAGCATTATATAACTTGACTTTTGTTTCTAGTTTATTACTCACTAATTGTGCACCTCCCTTATTAATATGTATGAGTTAACAGAGGGCAGCATCTTGGCTGTATTGACTGCAGTATTGCCTTGTCTCTAATAATGTCTGACACAGAGCACAAACGTCATTATTTGTAATGGAGAGCACAAGTAACTTAGACCTGGAAGATACGAAGTTAGGTCCAGTCCCTGTGATCTGAGTCATCTGTTATGTGTTTGATCACTAATCATGTTTATGCTAACATTTTACATATGCTTGATATATAAATGTGCTACTATATATGAAAATACATAGAAAACATGAATTACTATGGAATAAAGAGGACATAGAAGCCTTGATGCCTGTGAACAGTAGTGTTGGATTAGAGTACTGTATATCACATAGAATGCCCAAAGAACAAACAGATATGTCTTGCAGAAGGTGCAGCCATTGGAGGCAAAGATGACAAAAAGTCCTATCACATACTCTGAGTATGTTGCTAGGAGAGGGTATTCTTTGGAAAAGACCACCATGCTTGGAAAGGTGGAGGGACAGTGCAGGAGAGGAAGACCCTCAATCAGGTGGATTGACACGGTGACTGCAGCGGTGGACTCTAGTGTATCAGAGGTTGTGAGGATGGTGTAAAATAGGATAGGGTTCAGAGCTGTTCTTGGGTCTCTGTGAGTAGTACTCAACTTGAAGGCCCCTAACAACAGCAACAACAGGCTGTGGGAGGGAGCTCTGGTGGCTTAGTAGTAAGGAAATGTGCTCTAAAAGTAAAATGTTGTTGTTGTTGTAATACATGGTTCAAATTCACCAAATACTCCAAGGAAGAAAGATGGACAATATCCTCTCATGTGATTTGTTATGTTGTTGTTAGGTGCTTTCGAGTCAACTGGGACTCATAGAGACTCTACAAACAATAATAGCTCTGAATTCTGTCCTATCCTGAGACAATCTCACGGTCTCTGACACACCTACCCCATTACCCCAGTTAGTCAATCCATCGGATCCAGGGTCTTTCTCTCCTGCGCTAACACTCTACCCTTCCAAGTATGATGTCCTTCTCCAAGGATCATAACAAATTATGGCTAACATTGCAAAAAGTAGGAATCCCAGAACACTTAATTGTGCTCATGAGAAACCTGTACCTAGACCAAGAAGCAATTGTCTGAACAGAGCAAGGGAATACTAGATGGTTTAGAATCAGGAAGGGTGTGCATCAGGGCTGTATTCTTTCTGTGTCTATTCACTCCATATGCTGAGCAAATAATTTGAAAAGTTGGACTGTATAAAAAAGAATGTAGCAATAAAATCAGAGGAACTCTTGCTGCAGAAGATCAAAGACTACAGCTTTCAATATGGGTTATATCTGAAAATCAAGACAACAAAAACACTCACCTCTGAACCAATAGACATCATGATAATTGTCCATGATTTCATTTTACTTGGATCTACAATCAGCACTCAGGGTAACAACAATCAAGAAATCAAACGATATGTGTTACATTGAGAAACATCTGCTGTCAATTTTTCCAATGTGCTGTCAAGCTGTCTAAATAAAGAGCAAGGCTATCAATTGTCCCTGGTTCAAGTCAGTGTTTTTCAATTACTTTGTATTGAGAGGTGAACAGTGAATAAGGATGACAGAATAAGAATTAATACCTCTGAGTCTTGGTGTTGGAAAAGAGTACTGAATATCCCATGGACTGCCAAAAGAATAATAATTTAAAAAAATGCCCCAGAGAAGGTGTACTTGGAATGCTCCTTAAAAGGCAAGGATGGTAAAACTTGGTGGCACATACTATAAGCGTGCTATAGGTGCCAGTCCTTGGATAAAGCCATAATGCAGGGAACAGGGGAGAGTCATCAAAAGAGAGGAAGATTCTCAACAAGATGGTCTGACATAGTTAGTAACTATGACAATGGCCTTGAGGATATCAGATATTGTGAAGTAAAGGACAGGACAAAATTCAGGTCTGTTGATCAAAGGGTCGCCGTGAGTCATAGAAGATGCTGGCATCTAGCAACAACATCAGTCTGAGCAGGGGCACTGGTCCATATGAAGTTGCAGTGCTAACCTGAACGTGCACCCTCTGGTGATCGGAGAAAGATGGGTTCCAAATGCATCGCAACAAGTTTGACTTCTGACCAATCTGAGCAGAGCCTGCGGCACCTAACAACAAAACATGCCAGGGATTATGTCAAATCCTGAAAGCACCTTCTCTCATTAATCTCAGCAATTTAACAACTTCATTCTCATTTTAGACAAAAGGAGACCCATGCATAGAGAGATAAAGTAAATTCTCCCAGTCCCACATTCTTCAGTTGCCAAGCAGGCACATGGACCAAGTTTGGTGATAAATCTCTTGTGTCTCCCAAATAGTCTCAGAACTTTATCTGGAAGTCTCAAAAAAATTCGTTCCAGGAGATCTCTTCATTCTTTTTTTTCTTCTTCAATATGATGGTAAGAAGAAGAAAAGAAAAAAAAAAAGATGGTAAGGAGCTGTGCTGCCAACCAAAAAGCACATGGTTCGAATCCACCAGCTGTTCCACAGGAGAAGGATGGGCCGTCTCCTCCAGTGAAATTTACTGCCTCTGAAAATGGATTCAGGTATGAATCCATTCTGATTTGAAGGGACCCAACAACAACAGCTCTGGAAAATACCAAAAGTGCAATTACTCCAAAAATAATCGCTGGAAATTATTGATATAAAGCAGAGATATACAATTCAAAAGTTCAACGGTCATTCAAAGCCCCACTCTTCTTCCTTTCCTTTAGGAATTTTTACACACACACACACACACACACACACACACACACACACTCACAATCTGCATTGACATTATCTTTGTCTCCTCCTCTCGTTCCCCTCTTTCCCTCTCCACCTTTCTCTTTCTCTCCTTCCTCTTCACTTTCTTATTTTCTTTTATCTTTTATTATTGGCTTATCTTTATTCTTTTTTCTGTTGCCACATTTCAGTTTCCCCTCACTTCCATGATTCTGTAAACAGACATATAATACAAGCTGTTGCCATTGCCTTGATGCTCTCTACATGTATCTGAAAATATACCACTACAACCACAGATAAACTCTCCATAATTCCCTCTCCCTCTAAATTAATAAATTTATTAGTAATTGATTATAGTCACACCTTTGGGACCAGCAGTCAGGAAATAAGAAGACACATTGCAAATTATTGAGAAGTAATGACACCAGTTTGAGGACTAAAGTTCATCTGATTCAGGCCATGGTCTTTCCAATCACTTGCTATGCATCTGTGGTATTGGAGAAGAGCACTGAACATCCCATGGTTGGCTAGGAGCACAAATGGATATGCCTTGGAGAGGATGCAGTTGGAATACTTTAGAGGTAAGAATGATGAAGCTCACACTTTCCTCACATTCTTTGGGCATATTGCTAGGAGGGGCTATTCCTTGGAGGACGACATGATACTGGGAAGGGTGGAGGGTCAACATAGAAGAGAAAGACCCTCAACCAGATGAATTGACATGGTGACTGCTGCAATGGGCTCTTGTGGGAACACTTAGGATAGAGCAGGCTTCAGAGTTTTTGTTCATAGGGTCACTTTGAGTCATACTCAACTCGATGGCACCTAACAACAACTGAAGACTAGAATAATCAAAGTGAGCTGTATCAGTGTGTAACAATATCAACAATGTATGGTTTGTGACTATTTTTTAAATGAAGCAGTGATTTCATAGAGACCAATGTGCACCAATTAAAAACAAGTCTTTTCAGATCAGTTTCATTTCCTCCTTTGACCAAATTATTAAACTAGTGGATCAAAAGACAGTCAATGAGTTCAGGTGAGTGAACCCCACTCATTCCCACATATGGATTCTTTAAACTACTTACACTTCCATCAAGCCCAAGAGAGCTCTTTCAGAATTTCTCAGCAACATTGCCAACAACTATTTAGTCTCCTGAAAGCTCTAGCCATACCAATTCCCCTGCTTTATCCCTGGTCTTGGCCTTTTGGAATCTATGTCTAGACTCTTTGCCTTTCCTTTTGTTTTTCACTATCTGACAGATTTATTTTTGTTGCTTGTTCTTTTTTTTAAAAATTCATTCATTATTGCATGTTTTCTCCCCCCTTGTTTCCTCCTCCTCTAGCCTCCCTGATCTTCATCTCTACCAATGCAGTGTTTATTATCTATGATAAACCTCTTCCCCATTCCCTCTCCAACCCCTCCATGTCTGCCCTCATTTAGAACAGCAGTGCTATGAAGTATTTATCCTTTCATGTCTAAGATGGAACCAAACATTCCTGAGGCCAACATAATGCTTGGTGTACTTGAAAAACAAGTGAGCAAAAACAATTGGCATCTTTTTCCCCCCTGATACACTGTATCCCCCATGTGATTCAAAGTAGAATTGCACTCATAGAGTTTCAGTGATGTGGTCTGTGGAAGTGGACTGCCAGGCTTCTCTTCCAAGATTCTCTGAGTCAACTAGACTCTCCAGCCATTTCGAGTTGATATCTGAGTGCCACTCAGGATCACCTGGCATATACTCAAACACCCAGCAATGAGTATCATTTAACACTTATCATGACCCTTCATCCGCTTTCCAAGGCTGAAATCTTTACTTAACTTTGCTTAACTTTGATAGAGTGGTTGGCAGATTAGAACCACTAACCTTGTGTTTAGTACTCCCATACACTTTGTAGTACACTACTAGTGTACTACAGGTTATTATCCTAACCTAGCCTATAATAGTAACCTCATAACTTTATCAGCACATTCATTATTTCCTTCTTGTAGTTAAGTGTCATTGAGTCAATTACAACCTATATCAACACTGTGAATAAAAGCTCTAAACTCTGCCCTATCTTGAAACATTCTCACAGTCTCTACCACATCTTCCCCCATTGCCACAGTTGACTGTGTCAATCCGTCTCATGTATGGTCTTCCTCTCCTGTGCTGACCCTCCACCCTTCTGAACATGATTGCAGATATATGTTTTTCCCTAGGAATGCTCCTTGAAGAACTATGCCTGGATTCTCACACTATTCAGTATCAACACAAGCTTTTCTATCAATTTTATAAATTCCCTAAGTCTCAAACCAATCTTCTGCCTCCTCTTCTTATTCCTTTACATCTGCTACCTGAAGTGGTCCTGGACGTGGTCACTGGCTTAGTCAGGATCTGAGGCAGACTTAAGCTCTACCAGGGATGATGGAATCATTCTAGAGTGAGTTTGAATGATGATTTGTTTTTGGAACTCATTTGTTTTAATACATCAAGTTATCCTAGATGACTGAATAGAGAGATGTGAATGGAACTGCCAACAGAGTGAATGTTCAAGGGTTAAAGAGGGGTCATAAGATACGTGTTGCAGGGTTCCGTCTTCCTAGTGTGAATAATTTCTTTCAAAAACCTACATCAAAAGAAATTACAAGTCACGGAATGAGGGTTAAATTTTTCTTTGATGTAATGCTTTATGGGAAAGAATCACTATCCGGGAAGAACTCAGACATATTCTTTAACATAAAATGTAACAGTAATACAGTTTTATACTGCAGAAAAATTGCTAAATAAAAATTAAGATGGAGGCTTACGGCACTAATGGTCTTGAAAGGCCATATACACCTACCTATACGTGCACTTGTCTAGGTATACATATCTCAAAAAATTTTTTGTGTTGAGCCAGAACGAATTCATAGCTGACTCTCCTCCAGTGGCTTTTAGGAGGCTATAAATCATACAGGAGAAGAATGCCCATCTTTCTCCAATGGAGATGCTAAAGGATTCCAACACCTAGCATGGTATTTGGGTTAACAGTACAACTCGCTACAGACTACATCACCAGAGACACATACGTGTGTGTGTGTGTGTATGTGTGTGAGTGTGTGTGTGTGTACTGGTATGTATACAATAATATATACACATACACATCTGTATGTATAGAAATGTATCAAAATGTATTAATTTGTGTAAATATAAGACACTTAGGGTTCTACAAGCTATAGGGTTGGTTCAGGGGATATATCTAGATTAATAAAGAGAATCTCACACTGGAATACTGTCCTTTGTTCTGGCGTTGTGATCAAGGAAAGCAACTGAAAATCTGGAAAAAGTAGGAGAAATGAGCAAAAAGGTGAATTTTGAAAAAAATTTTAAAAGTGGATGAATTATGAAACCACTCGGTGGTGTTGATAGATGCCATTAAGTCAAATCCAACTCATAATTACTTTTTATACAACAGATCAAAACTAGGCTCAATTGTGTGCCATCCTCACAATTTCTGCTACACCTAAATTTATTTTGCATTTGGTCTCTCTGTTCTCTCCATTGCTCTATACTTTTCCTACTATAACATGTATTCCAAGGACAAATTTCCCTCCTGATAATACGTGCAAAGATTATGCAGTGAAATATCACTGAACTTGCTTCTATACATTACTTCGGCTGCACTTCTTCTAAAACAAGTTTGTTTGCTTTGTTTGTTTGTTTTTTGGCAGTCAGTGATATATATGACAGAAAGTGATGCTACCAAGTCTAAGTGGGTGACTTCTAATCCGTGGCCCTCAGGCCTGTCTTTCACTGTGTTTGTTCAAACATTCTTCTAGGTCTTATAACCCTGGTGTGTCCACTTGCTGTACAGAGGTAATCTTTGGTTTCTGTGATGCTGAACACTGTGACACTGGTGTGTCAAATACATAACGGTTAACAATGGCAGATAGTGTTTGGTGGAGCTCCCCAATTAAAACAAGCTTGGAAGCAGGAGTGGCATCCACTTCCATAAATAGCTTGCCTCCAGAAACCCTATGAACCTGGAGAGAGGATGAAAGACACACAAGTGTTGAGGACTTTCATTCATAGGGTGGCTGTGAGTCACCTACAACTCGACGGCACTCAACAACAACAACATGATACATATTCTTCATTAACAACATATTTCAAGACACTGATTCTACTTTTCTCATTCTTAGTCATTATGCAATATGAATATACATAAGAATCAATTGAAAAATACACGGCTTGGGTCAGGGCCACTCTAGCTTTTATAGTGACAAATGATGAGAAAAGAGATTTGAAGCCAAGCGTTACAAAAAAATATTAAAAGCTTGGACTTAGAAGGTAAAATAGAAGAAAATGTTTTGCATTTCTCAAGCTTAAATAATTGAAGAATAAACCCAAGCCTCATGTTACAGTACTCAGGCATTCTATGGATTAAATTATTAAGAAAACATAAAAAGAAAGCGGAAGGAATATGTATGTATAGTTACACATCAAAAAGAATTGGTCAATACTGAACCATTTCAGGAAGTAGCATAGTCTCAAGAACAAATGGTAGTCAAGGAAAAAGTCCAAACTACATTGAACTTTTTGGAAAGTTGACAGATATTTTTTGAATTGACAGAATATCTATTGAACTGTTTCAGCAAGCAGTTCAATTGATATTCAGAGGCAGCATATGCCAAAAAATCTGGAAGAGAGCCAACTGGAAGAGAGGACTATGATGTGTCCATTAAAATAACCAAAGTAATCGTAACAGAATGTGAAAATCATTGATCACTATCATTAGTATCACAAACAAGTAAACTATTACTGAAAATTATGAAAAATAGGCTCGAGCAGAACATCCACAGGGAACAGCCAGAAATTCAAGTCAAATTCAGAAGAGGCAATGAAACAAGGAACATCACTTGTTGCTGTCAGATGAATCATGGCTGAAAGCAGAGAATACCATAAAGATGCTTGTTTGAGTTTTATTTCCTATGCAAAAGTACTTGATTATGTAGCATTACAAACTATGGCTGACATTGAGAAGAATGTGTATTCCAGAAACTTACTGTTCTCACGTGCAGTCTGTGTTTCTGTGTGGTTTAAATTCAAGAAATGTGTGCAGTAGGGCTCTATCCTATCACCATATTATGTTCTTGTTATTGTTAAGGGTTGTTGAGTTGACAACTCTTAGTGACCCTAACAATGGATATGAGCCCTACCCTATCCTGCGTCATCCTCATCATCTGACATATTTAGCCCATTATTAATCACTTAAAAATACTGTTCATCACTTTTTTTTCCCCGAGTGAAACGTCTCAATCACAAAAAGACAAAAATGGCATAAAACCACTGTTGTAAAAGAGGACTGACGTAGGGGTTGGGGGGAGACTGAGAAAGATGGAAAAAATAATGTCTACTGCATTGAAACAGATGAGGAAGAGAACAGTTTAAAAGGGATATGTGATTAGACATTACTGTTATGACAGGAGTCCAGAACAAAGGTAGCATAGTGGAGTGGACTTGTGGGGACGGATTGAATAACAATGAAAGAATTTTTTTTTTACTTTTCAAAAAGAAAAGCGAACGGAGGGTGGAGCGTAGGGGTGGGCAGGGAGAAAAGTGCAAAAATGAATGAATGGTGGAGGACATTATGCTGAGTAAACTATCTCTGTCACAAAGAAGACAAATAGTCCATAGTGCCACTGTTGTAGAATGGGACTGACATCAGGGTTGGGGTAAGACTAAGAAAAACTGAATAGATTATGTATACTGAATTGAAACA
>NW_006399772.1:20276148-20281515 GCF_000299155.1 Elephantulus edwardii
AAACTAATAAAATAATTTTTTAAAAAATGAATGAAGGGAAATCCAAAGTCTCTGTAAACTTTCATTAAAATCAATTTAAAATAAAAAATGTGAGAAAAATAAACCATTAATCACTTTTAAAGCACTTTTAGTCACCATTAAATCATTATCTTATTGAAGATCTTCACCTCCTTTGCTGACCCTCTGCCTTTCCAAGTAAAATGTCCTTTTCCAAGGACTAGTCCCTCCTAATATGTAAGAGAAAGTTTCAGTATTCTTGGCTCCAAAGAGCATGTCTCTTTCAAAGATACATTTGTGTGTGTGTGTGTGTGTGTGTGTGTGTGTGTGTGTGTGTCCTTTTAGCAGTCTGTGGGATATTCAGCACTCTTCTCCAACACTGCAACTCAAAGACTTCAATTCTTCTACCATCCTATTCATTGTCTAAATTTCAACTGCATAGTAAGTAATTGAAAAGATTATGGTTTGAATTAGGGCATTTCAGTCTTCAGACTCACTTCATTGCTCTTTATCACTTAGTTGAGGTCCCTGACTACAGACTTTCCCAATGCAATACAGCTATTGATTTCCTGGCTGCTGGTGACAAGGGTGTTGGTTGTGGATCCAAGCAAGAGGAAATCATTGAGCGTTTCTATCTCTTCTCCATCGATCAAGATGCCGCCTATTAGAAATATTAAAGCTACTGGGCATGTGTACATGTAAGAAATAAAAATTTAAGCAGTACTGGAAATTAAAATAGGTATGAAATAAAGATCTTTAAAACTAACATGAAAAGTAAATGTAATACAGAAAAATTGAAATGAAAAGTTTGCCAACTAAAAGGGATATAAGGAACATGGATAGAATTTCTAAGTACTCCAATATCTAAGAAGTTGAAATTGGGGCAAAAAGACTGTATAGCAGAAGACAAGTAAACGAGAAAGATGAGAGAATGATGTGGGCGACAAAAAGAGAGAGAAAATGGATTTCAAAGTGAAATGGTCAACAGATTCTAATGTCTGGATTTATATAGTCGTTTTACAACTAGTCTTTTTATTTTAAATGCTGACACATGCTAGCAGGGGAAACCCTGTTAGCAGTATTTTTTTAATGAATATGTTATCATTGAGTTGTTGTTGTTGTTGTTGTTGTTGTTGTTCAATTGTTGCTGTCAAATTGGAACTGACTCTCCAGGGAGTTTTCAAAGGTTGTAAATGGTGCAAGAAAAGATTTTCCATTTTTCTTCCATTGAGAAAAACATCTAAGATTTCCCAAATTTCTGCCATGGAAGAATTCAAGCATCGAATTCAAACAACTCTATAGTTACATCGAAATAATATGGTGGATAGTATTCCCAGTACAAAACTTTCCTACTATAAACTGTCAAGGCTTTCATCTTCTGGTAGCTACATCTACTTCATTTTGTTCAGACCTAACAATTCACGAGATAGCTTTACATAGTCATAGAAAAAAAAACCCACACCAAAAAACAAAACACAACCCCCCCCAACACACACACACCACCAAGCCATTAAGAACTTTGCATTAAGGACTTCCTAGTGAGCTCTAGTGGCCTAGCAGTAAGAAATTGTGCTGTAAACCTGGAAGCAGGAGGTTCAAATCCTCTCTTTACAATCTCTGCCACGTGCAAATCCATTGTGGAAGTTACAGCATCTGGTTGAGGGTCTTTCTCTTTTTCCTAGCTTGATATCTTTCCAAGTATATTTCTCAGGATTGTTTTTTCCTGAGTGTATGCCCAAAGTAAATGAGTGATCCTCAAGGAAGTGTCTGCATTTCCTTCAAGACAATTTGTTTATTCTTTTGACAGCCCATAGTATAGTCAATACTTCTTGCACATACCACAAGACAAAGGCACCAGTTCTTCTTCAGTCTTCCTTGTTCACTGTTCAACTTTCAGATACACAGGAAGCAGTTGAAAACGCCAAGACTTGGATCAATTGCACCTGAGTCTTTAAATTGAATCTATGCTCTTTACAATTTTGATATACCAAATTTTGGAGAGGTCCTTGACAGCAGATTTTCCCAATACAGCAAGTCTTTTGATTTCTGGCAGCCTACATGTAAGTTACTCTCTGCTTTAAGTCAAGATCCATATGACATTAGCTATAATATCCCTCATGCCATCGCCTTTTCTAAATCCAGCCTGCACTTCAGGCAGTTATCTGCTGATGTGCTGTTCCAGTCATTTCTGGATAATCTTCAGCAGAATCTTGCTTGCATGTGATATCAATGATATTGTTCGATAATTTCCACTCTCTGTCAGACCACCTTTCTTTGGAATGGGAACAAATCTCTTCCAGTCAGTAGGTCAGGAGGTTGTCCTCCAGATTTCTTGGCACAACTTGGTGAGCACATTCAGGGCAGCATCTATTTGTTGAAATATGTCAATTGGTATGCCATTACTTCATGGGAACTTAGTTTTTGCCAATTTTTTCAGAGAAGTTTGAACTTTTTCCTTCATCACCACAGGCTCTTCCTCATACATTGCTTCATGAAATTCTTCTCTGTTCACCAATTCCTTTTGATACAATGATTCTGTATACTTTTTCTATATTTTTTAATGTGCCCTGGATCATTTCATATTCTGCCCAAAGTATCCTTAAGTATTGCAACTTGAGGTTTGAATTTGATCTCCAGTTCCTTTAGCAAAATTGGGAAGGGTGTGCATCAAGAATGTGTCCTATCTCCACATCTTTTCAAAATAAACACGGAACAGATTATCTGGGAGGCTGGGCTCTATGGGGAGAAGTGTGGCATCAGGATTGGAGGAAAATTCATCAGCAATCTGCATTATGCAGATGACACAACCCTGCTTGCTGAAACTGAGGAGGACCTGAAGCACTTGCTACAGAAGGTCAAGGAGTGCAGCCTTCAATATGGATTGAAGCTCCACATCAAGAAAACAAAGATTCTCACCACTGGGCCAATTGGAAGCATCATTATGGATGATGAAGAGATTGAGATTGTTGACATCTTCAGTTTGCTTGGCTCTGCAATCAACATTCTTGGTACCTACAGCCAGGAAATTAAAGACAAATTGCATTGAGAAAGTCTGCCGTCAGAGACTGAAGAGCAACAATGTTAGTCTGGAGACTAAGGTGCACTTGATATAGCCCATGGTCTTTGCAATTAATTGCTATGCATCAGAGAGATGGACAATTACTAGGTATGATAGAAGGAGAATTGATGCCTTTGAGCTGTGGTGCTGGAGAAGAGTGCTGAATATACCATGGACTGCTAGGAGAACAAACAAGTTCATCCTGGAGAGGGTGAAGCCGGTGGCTCATGGAGGCAAAGATTCTGAAGCTTCATATGCCATACTTTGAACATGTTGCAAGGCAGGATCAGTCCTTGGAGAGACGTTATGCTTGGGAGGGTCGAGGTACAGTGCAGGAGAGGAAGACCCTTGATGAGATGGATTGATTTAGTCACTGGGGTAATCGGGATAGGCGTGTCGGAGACAGTAAGATTGGCATATGATAGAGCAGGATTTAGGGCTGTTATACATAGGGTCGCTATGAGACACAGGTGACTCGACGGCACATAACAACAATAACGACAACTGGTAAGGAGTTGCACTGGCAAGTCACAGGTACACAGATGAAATCTTTCAATTATTACAAAGTAGAAAGGTGAGGAATCACCTCCAGAATAAGTAACAGCAGGTGATACACAACAACAGCAGCTACCAAAGGTATTGATTGTGGATCCAGGTGGTATGAAGTAATTGACAACTTCAATCAAGCATGATGTTGCCTATTGGTCAGGCAGAAAGGAATTTGTTTCTGTGATAACACAGATTGAGTTGTGTGCCATAGTGAAGACTGTAGTCTTTGATATTCAGTAACAAGTGCTTCAAGTCTTCACTTTCCACAAATGTTGTTGTTGTTGTTGTTGTTATATACCATTTAGTTGAAACCACTTCATAGCTGCCGTCCAGCTGCTTTTGCAGAAGTTATAAATGCCATAGGAGGAGATTGTTCTAGGAGCATCTAGTGGATGGAAACCATGTGCCTTTGGGTTGGTAGCATAAATCCTTACAAACAAAAAAGAGAATTCAAGCAATATGTGGCTTGTATACCAATAAAGATTATGTTGATGATAACTGATGAGAGAAAACTATAAAATTTGAAAAATATTGAAGTCATGTTGTTAAATACCAGAAGGCCAGTTTAGGATGAGCATTGCAAGGCTTAACTATTGATTTAGGCTCCTGTGTAAGCCATCTAGGGAGCTTTGGTGGCCAAGTAGTGAATGTTTACACTGCAGCCTAAAGACAGGCTGTTTGAACCACCAGCACGATTTACCATCTCTGAATTGGTTCTGACCCCATGGCATATAACAAAATAAGATATCTATATCCCAAATATACTCTTAAATATTAAAAGAGTTGCCTATCATTGGTAAATATAACACATATGTAAAAATGTAAAATCAGAGGAACAGTTTCAAGTCTTACCATTTACAATACTCTCTGTAAGAATATTGGAATAGGTTGCATACAGCTGTAGCGGCAGCATGTTGGATCGCTAGCCACAGACCATGAGTCTCTGCAGTTTGAATCCGTCAGAGACTGTGAGGGAGAAAGATGGACAGTCTTCTTCCATCAAGATTTACAGCCTGGGAACCCAGTGGAGACTCGCTGTAAGTTGGAATTGACTTGATGGTGGTGAGGTTAGTTATTTGAGTTTGCATCCAGCTTCTAACACTGTTAGAATGATTATAGAAAACGCACTTGCTCCATATAATTATGTAAAACCAGTATTTTCGAGAAGCTAGCTATTTTACTCAAACACTAGTTTTCTCCTCACATACACACAGCATTCACTTTTCAACTCCTGTAAGCAAATAAATTATAATCTTGACTGTAGTATTGTTTGCAGCAATTTAATTTTTTCCCCCCAAACGTAGCTCTTATTCTATTATAATGCTTGAGTGATTCTCATGCTATGTTTCCAATCCACTCTTCCTGGCTTGTGAAACTTTTTAACGAAATGTTAGCATTTGCAGACACCAGATGTTTTGACATAAGGGGAAGCAATATGTAAATTTTAATCCTAGCTAGGAACAATAGCCTGCAGGCACCTTTTTCTTATTATGTGAATCATATACTTAACCACAATGTGGTCGATTCTATCAAAATCATCACCATCTAGAATGTTGTACTCGTGTTTTACGGTTGCCAATTAATAAAACTGATATATATTTAACATGATGGGTATCCGTTGCTTAACCAATAAGCCTTTTTGCATTTTACCACTTCAACATCACACAGTTAGAATTCTGCAGGAGATTTTAACAACTTTTCAGGTGGACTTTAATCTTACCTTTTTGTAGTTAATAAAATTTGCTCATATTTGTACTCCAAAT
>NW_006399772.1:20283325-20308659 GCF_000299155.1 Elephantulus edwardii
TTCTGACATCCATTTTGGTCTTTTCTTCCTCTTCTGTCTTTGTAATGACCGTTTACACTCTTCCTGAATGAATATTAAGAATTGTTACAGACTTCTTTCCAGAATCTTTGTCTCAAAACTCAGAATGAAGATGTATGTGTGTGTGTATGTATAAGAAAAATAATTTAAGGACCACTTCAAATGTTGTTTTTGTGTGTGTCCCAATAATGGAAAATATTCCAATACGCTGGATTCCTCAAAAAACAAAAAAATTAGGAAAAATTGTATGAACTCCTACATGTCTGCATAACATACTAAAAATGCCACATGTGTATATATACACACAGAGAGATGATACAAATGTAAAAGTAAAAATCCATACAGATATTGAATTTTTTGAGTCTACATAGTACAAAAAAGTTCATCCAGACTTTTAACTTGTATTAGTTACTCATTTCCAATTGATCAGTTTTTGCCATTTCACATAGCAGGTGGATCACTCAAGCAAATTATCCAATTGATGAGTTTTTTTGCCATTGACAGTTCTTTAAGAACTTGACATACTAGTCTTTAAAAAGCAATGAACCAATATTTGAACCTAAAAGATCACTTTTTTGGAGTTACCTTAAAGCAGTTTTATCATTCCTGAAGCAGGTGTGTAGGACAAAAATCCTTAAACATGGTATTAAATATTAGAAAGTCTTAACACTTAACTGAAATCCTTATTAATTTCACTGTCAAGGGATAAGTCTAGTCAATACCAATTAGCAGTTTTATAATGTTTTACATATTAAAATCCAGTATTCTGTTTATCCTAGATTGTCTGGGGACCATCTAGTATATTACAAGATTTTACAGAGTTTCTTGGAGATTTCACTGCTACTATTATGCCTGCTAGCTATTTTGTAACATTATGATAAATATTTTCCATAAATCAAACCCATAACAGCATGGAAAAGCAGATGGCAGGAGACCATATTAAAGAGTGTAACAATTATTTTCATTAATAAGGAAATATTGGATCACGGTTTTCAGTTTGGCCTGTGCAGTGAGCAGTTGTCAGTTGTGAAGTGTTGTGACTGTTAAGTATCCCTTCAGATAATTAATCCACATTCAGGGTTTTTTCAGTGCATTCTATATAAAAAATGCAGAACAAACAGTATGTTAGAACACTTCATAATTATTTTCTTTCATCTTATAAATGCAAAGAAAATACTGGTGCATTTGAAAAACTATTTGTACAAAGATTTATGCATGTATTAACATACACCAGTGTTCTTAATATTCTTAGAAAACAAGACATATTGCTTTGTTATTTGAAATGAAAAATAGCAATAATTACAAATTCTACAGTCCTATTACACTAACAATGTTTTCTTGATCTAACCAATGTTAGATTAAAATTATAGGAATATTATTTCAGCTATTCATATTTCCAACAGTATTACAGTCAAAGAATTTTAACTACATTGTTATTATTAAGATTAAATAGCTGAATTAATTTTAGCTTTTTATGCCTTAAGCAATTGAAAGCCATTAGGTAAGAGCTTTTGTTTTTGTTAGCTTTAAATTTGTTAAAATTTAGAGTTGGTGTATTAAAAAGTAACACAGCATGCAAATTCTTGATTATATATTATTCTTTCAGCAAAATAAGAGTTTCTCCTTTCTTTTGCAAATTTTATATCTAGTTCTATATAACTGCCAGCTTCAAATAACACTCACACAAATTTTATTTCTGTAGGCTAAATAAAAATGTAAATACAAAATTTTGGAAATAAAATGGTAATGCAAAATGGAAGAGGTAGCATTTAAACAAAAGTCTATTTTATTTAAGCCTATTGGATAAACATAGAAAAAAACATTTTGAAGAGAATTTTATCATGAGGAAACACAATAAATCAATTTCATATGTAGAACTATGCACATAAGTTCCTTTGTTAAAAGTTCCCTTTTAGGTAGAAAGCAGCTAAGTAGTATTTCATCACTAACTTAGGTAATCCAGGAGGAAACAGGCAATTTTTTAATAAAAATAGCATTTTCTCATAATCTCTTATACAACCAAACTATGTAGAAGAGAAAAATTTCAGGAAACACTATTTTTCCTCAACTTTTTAACAGTTTGTTCTCAATTTAAAAATCATACAAATGCTAAAATAGTTATCTGCAATGATTCATGGTTTTAGAGGGATCACATGACACATTGCATTAGCAGTGCTTCAAATGTGTTTAGTATTTATTAAGTAAATGTAATGAAATCTGTATATATGTAAGTTATATTAACTCAAATTGATACCTTAAGCATATCAGAGAGAACTAATAATATCTAAGATGCCTGGGCAGAGGAGGGGCAAATTATGTAATTCAATGTAGTGTACACATACTGTGTCATTATTAGTACCAGGGTAAAATCCAATCTCTTAGGTGTTTTCCAAAAACCCAGATGTTTGATTTCATACTGATAGCAAAGCAAAATGATTCATTGAATCTTATTTTTATCCACATCTTAAGTATTACAAGATCAGTAAAATATTAGCCTAGAGATATAGTACGAGCCTAAAGAACAGTGAATTATGTAATTTCAACATTTCAGCATTAAAATACTTCAATATCAAACCATAAAAGTGTTTTCATAATAAAAAGTTCCAAACCAATGCACTACAGGAAAATATATTTTCTTTTTCTTGGTTTCTTCCCTAACATTAAGGTAATTAGCTCATAGAACTTAGAAACTTCTTCTGTATATGTATGTTTTAAATAGAAACACTACAAAATATTTTTTTTACAGCCATGTTGGTGGAAAAAAATTAGTTAAAAGGATAGTCATTTCTCAGTGCAACTCATCTGTTTTTGTGTTATTTGCATATTCTTTACACTACACAGTTATCAGGAAAAGGTCTTGAGGTAAACTGAGGTTCAATTGACATGGGAAATATTCAAAAGAAAAGGATGTTAAAATTAAACCACAAGAGTATGTCAAAGCAATATATATTCATGAAAAATTTCTCATTACTTTAATTAAGGTTTGGGAAAAAACTAAAAGAAGACTAGCATTTTATAATCCATGAAGGAGGGAAAATTCTGACTAAAATGACCTTGAACTAATAATTTAACATAAAAATAAATTTATTCCACTTTATTTTAAAGGAAATTCTGCTTTTAGGGACCTCTCTATAGTACTGAAGAGCAATGACATCAGTCTGGAGACTAAGATGCACCTAATCCAGTCCATGGTCTTCACAATTACTTGCTATGCATCAGATAGCTGAACAAGAATTAAGGATGATAGAAATAGAATTGATGCCTTTGAGTTGTGATGCTGGAGAGAAGTGTTACCAGGAAATCAAGCACCCATACCGGAGAGGGTGAAACCAGTTTGATCCCTGGAGGCAAGGACATTGAGGCTCCATCTCACATACTTTGGGCACATGGCCAGGAGGAACCAACCAGTCCTTGGAGAGTGGCATGATGCTTGGAAGGGTGGAGGGACAGCGCAGGAGAGGAAGACCCCTGAATGAGATGGATTGACTCGGATATTGAAGCAATCGAATTAGGTCTGTCAGAGACAATGAGACTGGTCCAGGATTGGGCAGGTTTCAGAGCTAATGTACATAGGGTCACTATGAATTCCAGGCACCTGAAAACAACAACAACATCACAAAATTGTCATTCTGTATTAATTCATTGAATGATCAATCTTGATTGATTATGAATAGGCTAGTCATACTTGGGGCTCTGTGACAAACAGTTTGCTAACAGTGTTAACAACTTTATTCTTAACCCGATGTTACCTTTCTGCAAAAATATACTAAAACTTTATTGGCTTTTGCAAGGGATTCTTAGCCATTAAAAACTAATCACATCCAAAATTTATTTGGATCATTTAAAGTATGATTTTGGGGTATTTACAATGTATGTTAGTCATAGAAAGATGAATCCATAAATATGTTACACAGGAGACATAATTGCTAAAGTTGAGTGAATAACTTACTTGGTAGATTTTTAATTTTTTTTTTTTACACAGCCTCATCACTGGGGACACGGGAATTGGAGTAATGATATTCAGATGACTAGGATTTCTTCCCCCATCACTAAACATCTCCTTTCCCATCCCTACATATGACACTCATCATGCGTGTACCTTCGGATGGATACATATCTTCTTGTCAAAGTAAGAAATCTAATGTAGGGTTTCTTCACCCAGAATCCAAGAAGACAATTCAGAAGATCTCTGACACTTTAAAAATACATTAATATTTTTTCCATACACATAATGCTGTAGTATTTTTTTTCTGAGAAGATGGTCTATAACTATAACTAGTAAAGAGTCTATTCCATTTAAAAATTAACAACTGTTATCTAATGATTTTATAAAATCTATTTCAGTTGCCTGTGACTATTTTTTATCTTAAAACTCCTATCATTTAGACAACCCACCTCAAAATGTAAGATATGAGAATAAATGGTCAAAACTGAAATTAGCTTAAAAATCAGCCTGTTTTTCATGGACCCAGAAATCGCCTCCTTTGTAAATTACAACAAAAAACTAGCAACTCAGATAATAAAATAACATTTTCTTATAAAGCTAAGATTATGCATATAATGTCCTTTTGAAATTACTGAGAAAGTCATACTGCTCTCTTACACAGTACATAAATAATTTTATCTATCTGACCTCAATAGCTATCTTGAAAATTAGGCACGTTTTCCCAAGTCAAGCAGTGAAAAGTATTTAACTCTCTGAAATCAGAGGTAATGATGTAAGCTAAAACCAAAACCCAGCTACCACCAAGTCAGTTTCAACTCCCAGCCACCCCACGTGTCAGAGCAGAAATACATTCTTTATAGAGTTTGTAATCGCTGTGATCATTTGAAAGAAGTCACCAGACCTTTTTCCCAGAACTGGTTTAATCATCACACTGTAAGGATTAATATTTCCCCACTTTTGTCATTACGCTTTGCTTTGAAGGCGACATATTTTCCATGGGAGCAGTACTTATAACTTCCTTTCACAAATGTATGCTGAAGTTTCATGTATATAAAAGATAATGTTTCAGTCAACCTGATGGCATTTTAAATTTGTACTCTCTTGGTTAAAAAAAAAATGTGCTTTTTACTGAATCACATTAACCTAGTTTTCAAGGTCCTCTACTTCCTATTGCCAGTATGGTGTTCCAACTTGCCGCTATCTTCTTAAGTGGGCAGATCTTTTTAATGATTATCCCATAAAGAATCTTCTCTTGACTAACATCAGCTTTAATTTCATGTGTATTATTTCCCTACAGTCCTTCCTCTTTATTCAACTTAGTTTCTAAAAGAAAGGGTAAATTTCTTTACTTCCTTACAAACTTTGTCACTCTCCAACTTTCACTTTCTTTCTTTTTTTTTTTTTTTGTAAACTACTTTCTTTCCAATTTAGGTTGAATCAGTTAAACCTTAAACGTATATGTCTTGTATCCTTTGCTGTGGTTTCATATGCACATCTTGTTAACTCCCTGAGAAAGACTGTCTTACTTCTCTGGTCCACATTTTCTCTTGACTCACTGCAGAGTCTAGAAGTCACACAACAAAAGCTCCTATCAGTTGACCACTTGCGAAGCTCCAAACCTAAAACAAGCTCAAGAGATAACAAATTGGAGAGTATACTCATAGATGCACTTGTGTGTATTATACACTAACAGCACGAAGTATTGCATTTATGGGAATTGAACTTTATCCATCTTTCGAAACTACTAAACACAAGAAATAATCCCATGTTCTACTAATTCTCTTGTCAGTTGGAAATCTAATTTTCAATATTTTGTCAATTTGAAGAAAAATTGTGTATGTTGATCCCAACAATTATTTAACTGATAGCCAATATTAAGGTTGGTGATAAATTTATGAAAACAAATTGTTTTCAAAGAATACTTTTTCCTATTTGTTAACTGAAGGTGACCATCCAACATCTCTTCTTCATGAAGGTAAGAGGATTTGGAGTGTGATTTCTGATGTTAGAAAACCCAATACATTGAGGGTAGGGAAGAATAAGTACCACTTACATTTACATGTATGTGTAAGCACGCATTATAAATCTAGTTACAAGGAAGAAAACAGTCAATAAGTTCCTTCCTCTGGATATGAGCATATCTCCAGAAATAGAAAAAAATTATTGTATTTCAACTGAGTAATGAAATTTAGCACCTTTAATTATGATCTAATTTTGTGGCTATTGGGTGCCATCCAGTCTACTTTGACTCATGGCGACCCTCTGAAATACAGACCTGAGCATTGGCCAATCCTGCCTCATGGTCCCTCCTCCTGAGGGTCTTCCTCTCTTTCACTGATCCTCTGTCTTTCCCAGCATGGAGTCTTCCTCTAAGTACAGTCTCTTCCTGACAACATGACCAACGCGTGAGACAAAATTTCACTATCCTTGTCTCTAAGGGATAGTCTGGACGCATCTCCTCTGACACAGATTTGTTTCTTCTTTTGACAATCCAGGGTGTACTTGAAAATCTTCACCAACGCCACATCAGGGCATCAATTCTTTCATCTTATTTGCTCATTTTATAGCTTTTAGATGCATAGGAAGCAAGTGAATACACCATGGCTTGGATCATGCACACCTTACTCTTTAAAGTGAAATCTTTGCACCTTAAAGAGTGCCTTAAGAACATATTTTCTCAATGCACCATGCTTTTTGCTTTCCTGACTGCTCCTCTCATGGAGCTTCAATATGGAATGAGGCTCAAAATAAGAAAAAAAACAACCCAAAGATTTTCACCTCTGGCCCAACTGGCAGCATCACAATAGATGGTGAAGAGATTGAAATTGTTAACACAGCTTTAGTTTGCTTGGCTCCACAATCAACACTCTTGGCATCAGCAGCCAAGAAATTAAAAGACATATTGCAGTGGGAAAGTCTGCTGTCAGAGACCTAAGTACTGAAGAACAATGATGTCATTCTGGAGACTAAGGTGTGCCATAGTCTTTGTGATCACTTGCTATGCATTAGAGAGCTGGAAAATAACTACAGATGATGGAAGAATAATTGATGCCTTTGAGCTGTGGTGTTGAAGAAGAGTGTTGAATACACCATGGACTGCTAAGAAAAGTTACAGGCTCATCCTAAAGAGAGTAAAACTAGGATGTTCCTTGGAGGCAAGGATTCTGAAGTTTCATCTGACATACTTTGGACATGTTGCAAGGAGGGATCAGTCCTTAGAGAGGGACAACATGCTTGGGAGGGTGTAGGGACAGCACAGGAGAGGAAGATCCTCTAATAGAAGGATTGACTCAGTGACTGGGGTAATGGGGGTAGGTGTGTCAGAGACAGTGATGTTAGAGCGGGGATTAGGGCTGTTGTATAGGATCACTATGAGTTGCAGGTGACTTGACAGCACATAACAACAACAGTAACAACTCTCACAAATGTTGATTGTGGAGCCAATAAAATTATTTCATTGACAACTTCAATCTTTGAGGCATCTATCATGTATACATGAGCACAGTGGTGAGGATTTTTGTGTTCTTATGTTGAGATTTTTTTCTTAATTTGAAAGTTAATGGCCTAGTGGCAAGAAGGTGCACTGCAATCCAAAGGCACACGGTTTGAGGTCACTAGCTGCTACATGGGAGAAGGATGGGCAATCTACTCCCATGCAATTAACTGCCTATGAAAACTGGCTGGGGGGTCAGCTGTGGGTTCATTCTGACTCTATGGTACACAACAGCAACAATCTTTGGTGTTCTACAGTAAGTGCTTCAAGTCTTCTTTACTTTCTGCAAGGAAATTTTTATCATTTACATAGTTCAGATTGTTAGTCTTCCTCAAATCCTGATATATTTTTCTTCATCCAGTCTATCTTATTGAGTGATGTGCTCATTATATAAATTGATTAGGTATGGCCCTGACACAAGCCCTTTCTGATTTTAAACCACATAGTGTTCCTGTGTTCTGTTTGGACAACTGCTTCCTGGTTTAGGAACAGATTTTGAATGATAACAATTAAGTGTTCTGGGATTCTCACGCTTCTTGATATTATTCATAATTGGTTATTGGCCAGATGCCTTTTCATATTCAATTTTTTTAAAACACACATAAGTATATTTCTTGCAATCTCTGCTTTCAGTTAAGGTCTATCTGACATCAGCCATGGTATTCCT
Source organism: Elephantulus edwardii (assembly GCF_000299155.1). Classification (NCBI taxonomy): domain Eukaryota; kingdom Metazoa; phylum Chordata; class Mammalia; order Macroscelidea; family Macroscelididae; genus Elephantulus; species Elephantulus edwardii. Next base: position 20,291,450 of record NW_006399772.1, read on the forward strand.
GGCAATGGACTCTTCTTAATCAAGCTTAAATATCTGGCAATTCCTTGCTGATGTTTTTAAATAATCTTCAGCATGATTTTATTTATATTTGATACTAAGATACTGTTTAATAATTTTTGCACTCTATTGGATCACCTCATTCAAAATGGGAACAAATATGGATCACTTTCAGTTGGTTGGCCAGGTAGCAGGCAGATCTAATTTTAGCACCCAATTTTTTTTTTAATTTTCTAAATTTCATTATAGAAAATCCTAATTTCTAATTTATCCTCAATTTTCAATTAAAAGTGACAGATATTTATTTTGTAATTCTGAGAAAGATCCTAAATGAGATAAATGGATACTGACTAAGGGGTTTGTGTGTGACAGTGATTAAGAGAATGACAGAGATTATGAGAATGGCACAGGCGATGATGAGGGTTCATTCTGTTGTTCATTGGGTCAATAGGGGTTGGAGTTGACTGGATGGCACCTAACGATAACAGCAAAAAATAAAGTTTAAATGTTAAGTAACACACACAACAAAAGAGGAAACAGATAAGGAACTACCAGATCAATGCATCTTGAGTCTTATCAAACTGATACTGAAGAACTGAACAGAGAAGAAGAAAACTCAAAAAATTCAAACTCAATGCAATCAAGTCAGAACTGACTCATAGCTGATATTCTAGCTGGTTTTCAGGAGGCTGTAAATTGCATGGGATAAGATTGCCCCACCAGAAAGAGCTGCATTCAAACCATTCAAAGACACCTGTCCTTGGGTTAGCAAAACAACCCCTGTGGACCATGCCACCAAAGGAAAAGGTCGCATATTAGAGCAAATTTACTCTAGAATCAGTTCCAATAAAGCATGACAGGGTTTCTACTTTTAAAATGCCACCAAGTTGTTATAGTCATGACAAACTCTTTCCAGGAAGACAACATGAGGTAAATTTAGACTCCTTAGTAAAAAAAGAAGAAAAACACTTTGTTGGCTCTCAATGATTCTTCAACAGCATGTTGCTTCTTCCTATGGATTCCTCTGTTGCTTCAAATAAGTCTGGTGTGGTTTGTTTGTTTGTTTGTTTTATAACAACATACTCCTTTCAGAGGGAAAAGCCAAAGATCTATAGCAAATGCAAAACACGATTGCATAGCACCAGTATTGAATTGTTTCCTAGAAAACTGTAGAGTAAGTTTCTTCTTTATAACCTGTCACCATCATCTGAACTACAACTACTTCTGCTGCTCTCTTTGGAAACTGCAGGGGAAGTGGCAGACAGCAGAGGATCTGTTCCAAATGGGGATATTGTGTCATCCAGCAACATAACATCCAATCTTTGTTCCTCTTTCAAAGAGGCACTAAATGATAAATCAGTGAAGTGTGACAAAGGATCCGAGAAGGCCATGGTTTGATCACAGAGCTCAGGGCTTGGTCCATGAACCAGGGGCAGTTGCTGGCAGTAGTCTCCTGGATTCTGCTCAGGATGAGTCTGCAGTTTGGGGACCGGAGCACCCAAGTCAACTGTGCCGAGAGAAGCCAGGGTTGGCAAACCGTGCGCACGGGCCTGGATTTCTAGCTCCTGTAGAGTCCAACAGAAAAGAATAATTAATGCTTTGGAGAGTGAAATAGTCTGGAAAATGACACACAGAAATAGGAGCAAATACATATTATAAGAAGTTTTACAAAACGCAGCCTGGTGTATTTGTAATACCTGAAAGATAATCTTTAGAAAAGTATAAATTGTTTTTTTGGGGAAAAAAAGTTTCTCCTATTGTTCTTTGGAGAATCATGCAGTACATAAAATAATGGTCCCATAGTGCCTTGGGCTACAATGCAGCCATTAGTAGAGAGTGGTAGAATCTTCTACTTATTCCTTCTGATTCCTTTCTGGCTATCATTCAGGCCTATTTCATGAAAAGATAGGAAGTACTTTACCTGGCAATAATTATGCTCACATTAAAAATAACTTGGGGATTATGAAAACCATATTTTGATATTTTTTTTGGTCACATGAACAGATGAGGAGTGACTTAATATAAACTGGCACAAAATGCCTTGAGGCAACACAATTCATAGCAATATCACCATACAAATAAAAGAGGAAAGGAGAATTTAGTGTCCAATATTATCTGGAGAAACAAACGTTCTACTTAGCATTTTTTTTTTTTTTTGGCTGACGTGCCACTGCGTGCATACATCAGATGAAGCCTGTTTTCTACACTTGGTAATTAGTTGGCATTCATTTTTCTTAAGTCATTTGACCCCGGAGTTCTAATCAACACATAACTGAAACAATCCCATGTATGCACTAGTAAAAGGCAATAAAACTTGTCCTTCAGGAGAAACCATCATTGTTAGAAAAGAAAAATAAATGAGACCAATGGATTAAAATAATGATGGGTAAGTCACACGTAAGCCACACGGTTCCTGGTAGCGGTTGTATAAAAACCTGAATCCGAAGGAGAAGGCGCCTGTTAGCTTGCTCTAATTTCCTCTGTCTGTGTTCTAATTCTCGAGCTCTCTGTTGTTCTTTTTGTAGCCACTTGACGTACTCCACGGATGCTTTTAGAATGGTCCCTTTGTTCCAGCGCATATCACTGCAGAACGGGGAGATAACCTTTTCACAATTGTGCATGTCAGCAGAATTCATAAGAACTTACAAAATCTTTTACATTAATATGAAATAATGATTTACATGACTATTATTCACTCTTAGATATTATTGCTTCTGAATAGAAATTTTAATAGAATAGTTAAGAAGCCCTTATATAGTAAAATTAATCCCAGAATGAAAATAAGTGTCAAAAGAAAGTAATAAAGTGACTTTTTGTGGGAGAGCTAAATGCAATATCATGATTCTACCATTACAGTTTTTATATTTTTAGTGAAAATTGCTTTTATTATTAACTCCGAGATTAAAATCTATGTGCAGTATTTCTGCATTAATGAACTAGGAAATGTACATTACTGAAGACTTAAGCCTAAATTTTTTAAGATCATTTCAGATGTACCAATCTTTTAACCCACTTTCTAATAAGGTTGCTTTTATGCTTCTAAGGAAAAAAAAATTAAGATCTTTCCTAAATAGTGAATCTGGGTGATTGTGAAACAAATCAGAGGGTAGCAACATTATTTAACGCAATAGCGTAAAACTTTTTAAAATTGTTCAAGAAATCTTTCCACATAAAAAGCATCAATGCTTCTTTAAAAGGTAGACACTTATTTTTAAATGCATTTGCACAGTAGATAAGTGGATTTAAGCATTACCAGAAACCTTTCAGGATGTAACACAAGATACTATATTTTTAAAAATGTTAAGACAGGAGAAATGATGGATGTGAAATTATCAAATAGATAATCTCAAGTATGAATTGTAACACCTGAAAATAATGATTGATGAATGTATACTATAAGAGAATTGGTAATATGTATAAAGAACAAGGCAAAACTGTCAAAAATTAATTACAGCTGTTAGAAAACTTGATAGATTTTCAACTTAGAATCAGAAGATATTTTCCATACTGCATAAAGTAAGCATGTTGGAAAATTTGTGAAAAACAATTTTTCATTTGAATAAATTTTTGTGACATATGTTGGATTTAACATGTATTAATTGTGTGATTAAAAGTGGGGAAATGCAGTTTATGAAAGAGATGATTTGTACGTACCTCATTGGAAACTCAGGTTAGGTGACAATGTCATTAACAATAACAAATGAGAGAAAGACATGCTTGCTTTTCTTTTGAGATTAAAATGTTTATTAAGGATTGGGCAAGCTGACTTCTACTGACACAGATCAAACAAGCACCTGTATCTGCTTCAATTTTGAAAATGTCTCATCACTTCTCTAAGGTCATAATAGATGTTGCTATCATTATACTCATCATGATAGACCCATTGGTAAGCAGGTCAGGGATGACCTTAATCATTAAAAGAAGGTGGTATCCTTGAAAAGTGCAATGGATTCCCAAACCAAAACTGTGTGTGAAAGTGGATTTATGTCCCTTAATACTGTTTACTTTCTGCTTACTTAAAGAAAATCTTGAAGGATAGAGATTACAAGATAAAAAACAACAGCTCTAGCCAACTTTGAAGTTTAAATGTTTGTCTATTTAGATACAAAACAACATCAGAATGAGAGTGGTGAGCACTTAAAGGATTTTCTTCAATAGCATCTGATACCATTTATATTAAATTTCTAAAAGTTCATTCCATCTGATATATCATATGGTCATCCGACTCAAAATGCCCCATGCCAGTCCATCTCATCTCACCAATGCCTAGTATGTCAATATTTATGCGTTCCATTTCTTTCTTAACAATATCTAATTTTCCTACATTCATGGTTCTCACATTCCATGCCCCAATCACCAGTGTCTGCTTACAACTGTTCCTCTTCCTTTGTATTTGAAAGCCATTTATAAAGTTTCTTTTAAAAATAGTTTACATTTTATAACTATATTAAGGAAATGTTTGTGCTTCTACCCTAAAAAATCTCAAGCAGCTGAACATTAAGGAGAAGTTTTGGTGATTCAGTAGTTAAGTCCTCAGAAGTCAATCAAAAGTTTAGGGGCTTGAACCCATCAGCTGCTCCACAGGAGAAAAAAAAAAAAAAAAAAAGAAGTGTCTGTTTGCTTTTGCAAATATTTACCCTGTAAGAGAACAGGAAACTCCATGGGCAGGTAAACTGTGTTCCACAGGGACACTGTGAGTCAAAATCAAGTCCATGGCAATGGGGAGGCAATAAAGACATTGCATGTGATAGTCTCTTATATTCCTCACTATAGAAACCAAGAGATGACTAAGGAAGGAATATTTGTAATGAAATTGACTTAATTCTTCAAAATAATATTCTTTGAAGACTGATAACATTTAGGGGGTTAAAAGCTAGAGTTCATCTAGAATCAAAGAAAATAAAGAAGGTATGAATTGGTACAACAGTACTGTGAGGTAAGAATATGAAAAGATGTGCAATCTGCTATCAGTTTAGGAGCACACATCTCAATTAAAAGCATTGGGGGGAAAAGGTAGAAAAAGGGAAAAAAATCACAAGAGGCTTTGTTCTTTTTACTTAGGTCAACACTTTGTAGCTCTAGATGCATAAAGTCTTGTTACGTATCATTTGCTATCTCAACTCTCATTCTGACTCAAAAGCCAAGAGAGGTTTTAACTGGAGAGTAAGAAAAAATATGAATTTATCTTAAGAGTTATGGCAAACTATTTTCTAAATTGGAAAAATGTATGAAAAAATAATTTGATAGTTTCAGCAGAACAACTCATGACCTAATGGCACTTTATTTCTACTAGTATGATTGTGTATTCATGGGAAAATGTAATTAACAATAGATTCGATCCAATGAATGAGCAAATTTGAATCCTTCAGACCTCAAAATATCGCAAATATCATCATTCCTAAATAAGAGATTCCAGTTGGCAGTGTGAATGAAAACTCCTTAAAATTATTATTAATTCTGTATATCATGTTTTACATTTTTAAAAAACATTAAACAAACTTGGATGATAACACAATTATTCAAATACTTTAGGAGATTTCTGTCCTCGAAGCTATTGTTTAGTGAGTTTGTATCTACATGATACCAAAACCTAGTTGCAAATTGACTTACAACAGTCCATTTCGAGGTTGGTGCTAACCAGAATATTTTTAGAATTCTTTGTGCATGCTTTTATGATTTTTTTTTTATTATGGAAGACTTCTGAAAATGATACAATTCAACTTTCACACACATGTCTTAATTCAGAATAACTTCTCTAATAAAAAATAATTATAGTTGTTAGTATCATATCACACATATGTCAGTATTCTATACAGTATTTGGCACGCTCACTAAATGTGTCAATATTGCTGCCATATAGAATGATACAATGAATTGAGATGGACTAAGTCACTTATTTTCTATAGCGCTCAAAAAGACAATTCTTAGTAACAGTCATGAAGCCTGGGATACATTCTATTATTAAAAAAAAATATGACCAGCAGTAGCCTTATCTTTGACATAAACCACTTGGTTTTCCAGTAATTGGTTCCACCCCTCCTCTTTCCCTCCCATCCATGGTGGGGGATGGGGTGGACAAGGGGCAAGTACTGAAACCACAACATTATTATAGAAATGATTGTTGAACTCACGGATCATTAGACCTTGGAATAAGAGTGCCAAGCTCCTTAATTCGGTAATTAATATTATACCTTCTTCTTCTTTCAACTATTAAAAAAGAAATATTATTGATTATTCTCATTAAAAGCATAGTCGCTTTTGGTCAGCTGTCAACACTCTTAATAATTTTAAAATACAGTGGACAAAAAACTCCATTCAGTCAAAAATTAGCACTCTTCAACAAGAAATGAAATGAAAAATCACAATATTAAGATTAAAACGAAATTATTCAGAATGTCTTAAAAGCATTATTTTGGTTTTGAAACATATTTTGGTCATTCTCTGAAACGTATTTTTACCACAAGATAGTACATCGGGGTTTATCCCATTTCCTCCACTTCACATACGGACATTTTTTTAATCTATTACGACTGTAATCTCTTAAGGTCACACACCTTGCTTTTACTCTGCTCATAATCTCCTCTGAAGTTTTAACATATGGAACAGCGCGTAATAATACCTGTGCTGTCCTACACTGGCCCTGATGAAAGGATCTATGGTCTTGCTCACTTTTGTATTCTTGTATAATATCTGTCTTTGACACACAGTGGGGAAAAGCCCAAAACCATTGTCCTGTAGTCAATCCTGACTCATGACGACTCCTTGTCACAGAATAGAATTGCACTCCACAGGACTTTGAGTTTGCTAGGCTTTCCTTCTTCTGGCTGAATTCAAATTGCCAATTTCCTGTGTAGTTGAACACCTAACCATTCACACCACCCAGAACTCCACATATATTGTTCTTGTTAGGTGCCATCGAGTTGAAAGCAATCCTGTGAACAGTAGATGTAATCTTTGTCCTATCCTGTGCCATCTGTGTTAATTCACTGTGTCAATTCATCTTTTTCACTGACCCTCTATTTTTCGAAGCATCATGTCCCTCTCCAAGCACTAGCACCTCCTAGCAACACGTCCAATGTATGTGAGGCAAATCCTCAGCACCTCTAACTCCAAAGAGAACTCTGGTTGCACCCTCTCCAAGACATATTTGTTTATTCTTTGGCTGTCCATTCAGTGCTCTTCTCCAATACCACAGCTCAAAAGTGTCAATTCTTCTGTCATCCTTATTCATTGACCAGCTTTCCAATGCATAGCAACAGATTGGAAAGACCATGGTCTGAATTAGATGCATGGAAGTCCTCAAACTGACATCATCACTCTTCAATAATTTGGAGAAGTCCCTAGATGCATACTTTCTCAGTGCAGTAAGTCTCCTAATTTCCTGACTGCTAAAAATCAAGGGAGTTAATTGTGGAGCCAAGTAAGAACTTGTTGACAGATTCAATCTTTTCTTCATCTATCATGATGCTGCCTACTGGTCTAATGGTAAGAATCTTCGTTTTCTTGACTTTGAGATGCAATCCATCTTGAAGGCATTATTCTTTGATCTTCTACAACAAATGCATCAAGTCTTCCTCACTTTCAGCAAACATGGCTGTGTCATCTGCCTGATGCATGTTATGGGTGAGTCTCCCTATGATCATGACTGCTGGTATCAGAAGCATGCTTCTAGTATTCTCTACCTTCAACTAGGATCCATCTGATGTCAGCAATGATATCCCTGGTACCATGGCCTCTTCTAAATCCTGCTTGAACTTCTGGAAGTTCCCTGTCGGTGTGCTGTTCTTGCCATTTCTAAATGATCTTCAGCAGTGTTTTGCCTGCATGTGATATTAATGATATTGTTTGCTAGCTTCTACATTCTGTTGATCACCTTTCTTGGGAATGGGAACAAATATGGACCTCTTCCAATCTACTGGCCAAACAGCTGTTCTTCAAATTTCCTGGCAGAGACTGGTGAGCATATCCAGGGCTGCATATATTAACTGAAACAAGTCAGTTGGTATCTCATCAATTCCTGAGGCTTTCCCCACCCCCAATGCCTTCAATACAGCTTCCACTTTCTCCTTCATTACCACTGGCCCCTGCTTGTATGATACTTTTTGAAATTTTTCAGTGTCAATCAGTTCTTTTTGGTATAGTGATTCTGTGTATTCTCCCCATATTCTTATGATACTTTCTGACTCACCCAATATATTACTCATAGCATCTTTTAATATTGGGAGTTGAGGCTTGTATTTTTTCAGTTCTTTCAGCCTAAGAAATAATGAGTGAGTTCTTCCCTTTTTATTCTCTAATTCCAACTTTGCACATTCCATTATAATATGCATTGTCTTCTTGAGCTGCTCTTTGAAATCTTCCATTCAACTCTTTCACTTCAGCACATTTTCTCTTTGTTTTGGCTTCTAGTGCAATTTTTAGAGTTTCTTCTGACGTCCATTTCTTTTTTTCTTTCTCTGTCTTCATAATGACCTTTTACGTTCTTCATGAATGCTGTACTTGACATCATCCCACAACTCCTTTGGTCTTCTATCATTGGTATTCAATGCTTCAAACCTATTCTTAAGATGACTTTGAAATTCAGATGGAAAAGGTTCGAGATCATATATGTGGACTCCACATATAAGAAGTGCTAAATAATTGCATGTTGATTAAATTACAAATATATTTTACTAGTTTTACATTCTGAATGTTATCAGAGCAATAGTTTTCAAGCATTGGTCAGCAATAATCATACCTCAAAAGGCTTATAAAAGCATGTTGTAACAATGTTCAGAATTTCTTATTTAACACACTACAGTCTAATCTTCATGGGAGAAAATGAATCCATCTGCTTCTTTAAAGAGTCTCAGTCAGTCTCTCTCTCTCTCTCTCTCTCTTTCTCTCTCTCTCTCTCTCCTCTAGCTCTAGCTTTCTATCTCTCTTCACCTCTCTCTTCCTCATTGCTGTTGAGTTGGGTCCAAGTGATAACAGACCAGACGCATTTTCTTTGTCTTGAGGAGAGGCTAGTGGATTCAAACAACCAGAAACATAGCAGTGAGTTAGCAGTGTAACTCCTCCAGTCTATGCCACCAGAGCTCCCCATTGTGTAAAGATCGTTGTTGTTTGTTGTCAGGTGCCATCAAATTAGCTAGACTCAAATTGAACCTAGGAACAGCCCTATCCTGGACCATCTGCACCACCATCTCTGACATACTGGAGCCCATCGTTTCAGTCACTGTGTCCACCTTCTTGTGAGTCTTCTTTTTCCCCCTTTGACCCTCCATCTTTCCCAGTAAGATGACTTTTTCCAGGGACTGGCCCCTTCCTGGCAACATGCCCAAAGAAAGTGAGAGGAAATTTCCCAGTCTTGCCTCTACGGAGTTCCCTCATTGCAGTGGCTTCAAGCCAGATTTGTACATTTGTTTGGCAGTTCATGTGATATTCAATACTCTTTTCCAACATCACAATTAGGTTAGTGTGAAATCACTTCAAGCTAATCACATGTAAGGAAAGATGCTTTGTTGTAGGCCTGTAACATTTTTCTTTTATATTAGTCCTTTCCCAGCTTATGCTTTCAACTTCAGAAAAAGCAGACTTTACACCTAATCAAGGTATCTCACTCAACATAGTGAAGCAGTGGAGACGTAGAGCACTTCCCAGATCAGCCTTAACCTCATCTGCTTCCCTTAACTGCATTCTTCCACCTCGAATGACCAATTACCAGAGTTAAAGTGACCACCAGGAAGCTACTAGAGTTATTGTTTCTTCAGAGGTGGATCTAAGCAGTCTAGAATAAGTAATGCCTTTCAAAAACACACCATTTACATGGGAGGAACAGGCAGATAAAGAAAAATAGTGGACAGTTATCTATCTTGCTATTTAAAGTATGTTTTCTGAAGTCCTTCTTATCACTTTATACCTTGGAGTCCATGAGTCACAAGAGAGTTCAAAAGTATCCAAATGCACTCATCTCCTTCACAGACAGTTGAAAAAAGAGTGAGATAGAAGAGAAAATGAGACACTTCATTAAACTACGTAGAATCCTTCTGACAGTTTGCAGTGATCAAATAGCCCAAAGTAGGTCAATACACTATCGTAAGTACAATTAGTGTTTGCGCATTTGACCTCAAAACATTCATAGATGGACAGAAAGATGGCAGGTTTTGAAGCTCCTCACTGTCCCCATTGTACACATTTATTTGTTTGGGAAGAAGTATGCATACTTACTAAGATTGTGGTTGTCCTTTTTTTGCCTCTCTTTCGCCAAAGCTCGAGTATCTGTTTCTGGTCAAAAGGGAAAGAACTGAAATCATATTATTCCCAACAACAGTAGCAAAGTCAAACAGGCCACCAAACAAGAAAAGCTGGTTGTGGAGACAACAAAAAAGTTGTGGAGAGACCTGGAATTCTTATTCATTGCTAGTGGGAGTGTACAATGGTATAGCCATTATGGAGGGTGGTCTGGTGCTTTCTCAAAAAGTTGAAATAGAAATGCCATTTGACCTAGCAATTCACTACTGGGAATATACCTTTTTTAAAGAAAGCAGAGCCACCATTCAAAGAGATGTATGCACATCCATGTTTATTGCTGTGTTATTCACAGTATCAAAGGGATTGGAAGCAACCCAAATGCCCATCAACAAATGAATGCATAGAAATACTATGGTATATTCACACAATGGAATGTTAGGGAGCATTGAAAAACAATGAATTTGTCAAACATTACACAACATAGGGGAGCCAGGAGGACATTGTGTTGAGTGAAATATCTCAGTCACAAAAGGACAAATACTGCATAACTCCACTGTTATAAAATAGGATAGATATGGGGGAGTTGGGGAGGGAAAGGGAAGAGTGGACAGAAAATGACATAAGAGCAAAAGAGGAGAAGAACTGTCAGAGATATATTTACAAGTATTTTATGTACGACAACAGTATGGAACAAGAGGTAAATTGTGAGGAGGTGTTGGAAGAGGGGGAGGGTGGGAGAAAAAATTGTGCAACAATGAAAAACATTAAAACCTTTTTTTAAAAAAAATAATCTAATTCTACTTTCAATTCCCATCTTACTCAACATGTTCTATAGTAAAGATTTCTTTAGTTTACTTATTCTAAAATATTTTAATTTTTCTACACACATAGTTGACAGTTTGGGAGAGAATACTTTTCAGTAAGAAGCAGTGGAAAAGTCTTTAAACTCTGTAGGCTGTAACAGCTCGATTTGTGTTCTGGCCTGCCATTCACTAGCCTTGGAATCTATAACTTGACTTCTTTGATACAAAGACCCTTCATTTGTTTACGCATGACAATTCATGGGACTCTACATAATTAAAGTTTGGCATAGTCTGACTTCTACTAGAGTTTTTAAATGTTTAAATGTACTGGTGTTTAAATGTACTAAATTTGCTGGTGAGGTTTTAAAGATAAGTTTCTTCTTATAAATAATAGATATAAGCTATTATAACCAGGAAAAAAATAAATAAGCAAGCCATTGACTTTATCTTCTAAAAAATAAAACCACCTTCATTTGTAAATGGAAAAAATGGAATTTTGTGATAATTAAATGATACATATTGCTGTTAAGTAGACTATGATTCACAGGAACCGTAAGAAGAACAGCTCTGAGACTCACACTATTCTGAGCCATTCTCCCCGTCCCTCACACACCTGACCCCACTGCCACAGTCACTGTGTCAATCCATCTCATTCAGGGTCTGCCTCTTCTACACTGACCCTCTATCCTTCCAAACATGATATCCTTCCCAAGGACCGATCCCTCCTAACCACATGCCCAAAGTATATGAGTCGGAATTTCAAAACCCTTGCCTCCAAGAAGCCACCAGGTTCACCCTCTCCTGGACTAACCTGTTTGTCTTCTTGGCAGTCACACAAAAATCAGTCAATACTAAACTGCTTGTAACAAATGATTTTCAGACTTTTGAGATTCATTAAGAAGCAATTTCTGTGTAAATTCTTCAGATTCCTTAATTTTCTACATCTCTAAATTTAGAATGTAGTTTGTGACACATGAAGAGTTGTTGTTAAGCAGTGTTTAGTTTAGAGCCAAAAGTCATCATATATCAATGAGCCAACTTACTACTATTTTTTACCACATTATATTTCAGTCTATGCACTATGAGGTTTTCAGTATTTATCTGTTGTTTTTGTTAGCTGTCCTTCTAGTCTGACTCATAACAGCCACACAAACTATAGATATAGTGAACCTCTACGATGGTCCACAATGATTCTTGCCTCATTATATTCACTTTATTAGTAGTTCCCTCCTAATTAGAAGATGGAGAGCCTGTGAAACCAATAGTGTATTTTGGAAGTGAATGTGGTTTCTAAGGTTAAGCCATGCCAGCTTCTTCTCTGTGGTTCTTGAATTGATAGTTGTCATGTCGTGAGGACTCTGAAAGAGCCCTCTGAAAACGTCTGCAAGTTAGGGAACTAAGGCTGCTTGCCAAGAACAAAGACTAATTTGCAGGATGATTAATCCACCTGACATCCTACAAACTGAGTGAAGCCATCAGAAGACAATCTCTCTGGCTGACAGCCTTGCTGCAGCCTCATGATGACCTTGAACCAGAACTTACCTACTAGCTTCTGAGGACCGATTCCCTAACAAGTCTTAAAATTATTATAATCTCAAAACCCACTCACTCACCAAGACATCATATTTCCATGTGTTCATTACGACATAAGTCTAAGTGTATAAATAGTAAATTCAGGTAAGCTATAAGTCATATTAATTTGCTGTTTGATTGTCATAGGGGGGAAAAAGATTGACTTTTTTTGCTAAATAATTCCCATTTTAAGCGACCATTTTGATACTATATAACAGTATAATGTCTTAATCATAAATCATCATTCATATCTTATGGAGGGGATTATTTTTTAAATGTATAAAACATTTTTGTTGAAAACTTTAACGGCAACATTACCTGTAATTTCTCTTTTCATTGGTAAAGTACTTGGACAAGAAGCACTCGTAAGTCCCATATTAGCTGGTGAAATTCCCTGCTCCCCGTTATATACATCCAAAATACTTCCAGATAACTTCAGAGGAAAAGAAAGAAAAGAACAATTACATCTTCAGTATGCAGTGGTTTTTTTGTCATTATAATTTTCCATTTTAAATATGCCACTTCATTAATTATAATATGTACTATGTAGCACTTTGATATTTAAAAAGAGTCGAATATGCATCAACTGTTTTAAATACATTATGGAGTGCTTGTACATTAGATATATTGAACAACGTTATTTGTATTTCAGCAAAAAGCTACCACGTGAAGGAAAATTCTGATGAATATTTACAAAGTGATGAAAGTTTGATCCAGCATAGGACCTTGCAATAAATTAATGCAATTAAAAATATCATTTGGTGGGGGGGAAATCAATGTACACATTAGCAACACTGCAAAGTTCATTGAGTACCACAAATTAAGTATTTGGGCACTTTGGAAGCCACCTTAATACCACTATGCTACCAGCAACTCAGAGTCAAGAAGTATTTTATACAGTTAATTAAGTGAGAAAGTTTCTTTCCTTCCTGGAAGGCATACTTTTTCCTCATCGTGCACTTATTGTTCTAGATTATTGTAAGTATCCCAGCTGGTAACCAAAAGTCGTCTCAAACTACAATTGCCTCTAGTCGATTTAGGGACATCCAATTACAGCAACATTGCAATTCTTAAAGTGCTTCTTGGGAATCATATTTCTGAATGCTTTAAAACCATTTCAAAATTGCATCAATCATTATTTAAAACAGGCTGGCTGGTTTGGGTCACCAAGGAAAACGAAGCTAAAATAATTATCAATTGAAATTAATGTGTTATTATAGGAGAGCTAACTTTAAGATGTAGGTTTTGGTAATTTAACATATTTGCATTTTAAGTATCTTCATTCCATTTCTTGCCAAATTATTCGAATATTGAATAAGCAGTACCTTCTTTCTCTCTTCCGTGACAAGGAAGAATACTAGTAATTCAACAAAGCTGTAGCCATATTAGTACAAGGAATCTAACTCAATATTCCTACCTCACGCTAAACTTCAGTTCAAAGGAAGCTAATTTCTTTGGCCCATAAAGTCTCACTGACAACAAATGTGAGTAAAGGAAATGTTAAGATCTAATAAGTTTCTAGAATAATGAGCCTTTAAAACTCTAAGTGTAAATATTACATCTTTTTGAAAGAAAAAAATACCACCTAGCACTTAAAATAAAGTAGAAATCTATTAAGATATATATTCACATATCTATGTGCATATGGAGGAGGATATTATTGGCTGCATTCAATTTATTTCCACACTTTAGTCCTTTTCACTATTCACAAGGATTCCTCAGCTTTCGTTTTATCAATTGACTGTTGTGAAAGGCATCTTAGAAGAGAGCTACTTAAGCCAGGCACTTATTCCTTCTTCATTTCCTTGTCAGCAAGTAGGAACAAAGTTCACCCAACCTGGAGAGATGACATGGGATAGAATAAGAAAAGTACCACTAGGATGAAATCCACAAGAAGCAGGTATCTCCTTAAGATGTGTGCCATTTAGTCATACGTTCTAAAAAGCAAGTTTCCAAGACCACTTCTGAAAAGCCTGTTGGCTATGAGCGGAGGCATCACCAAGCTGAATCGTACTTTCCACTGTGCTTTTGAAAAACATAATGGGTGCACTGAACAAAAAGATGGCAGTAAGGGGGAAGGCAGTCGGGAAAGGGCATCTTTCCTCTGAAGAGCTCCAATTCAGGTTGGATTTCAATGCAGAAGTGGCAAACTACAGAAATGTTGAAGAAAAGAAGCAACATCACACACAGACTGCAATAATAAAGTGATGTGTTCCTAACGATAGTCCTTCATTGGGCCTGTATTATCTAGTCATACTGCAGTCAGTGTCTTGTTACTCTTTACAAGTGGACTTGAAATGTTGACAATGAATCTAATAACTATATTACACATCTTCTGACATAGGTTGTTGTCTCATTTATACCCTAAAGTTCAATGATTAATATCCCATTTAGTTTTATATTATAGGTACAACTCTACTTTATGTAAATGACTACTCACTTTTTAGATTTCACTAGAATATTGATTTCTGTTTTGAAGTATGTAATTCCCTTCATGCAATATGGAGCGACTTTTTCACAAAAAACCCAAGAGCAAAATGTTAATGAAACATTAATATTTACAAACAAATCTGAAATAGTTTATAAAGCAAAATTTCCTCTACTTTCATCAGGCAGTTGGGGACTAAAACTTTCATTATTGTATAGATCAGTAGACACTTTTAATAGGCAAGTGATAAAGATACTATTTTGCTTAAAAATAGATTGTCTCTTCAATAAAATAAAGTATTTGGTACAACAGTATGAAAGTCTAGTATTATTATCCTTGACAATGACAAACTCTCAGCTTTTAAGACATAGAAAAGAATTTACCAGAAAATCTTTCCAATAAGGTAGTGCATCCTGATCTACCAAATAACAATTCTGTCTGGAAGTAAAATTAAAGTCCTAGGCTGAGAAGTGTTGTGGAGTAAAAGTGATTAACAATAGCTCCAATGTCTCAGCCACTGTAGTATTTATTCAAATTTTCACTACTGGGGACTTAGGGACTGGGATAGATTGAGATCTGATCACATGTTGTTATTTGCTATAGAATTAATACAATTTGAAGAAATAGATCTCATAAGGAGAAAGGAAACATTTAAGAAGAATAACTTTTAAAAGTAGACCAATCATGTTAGAATTCAGTAGTGTCATAAACAACATTAAAAAAACAAAACCCTGCTCTTAAAAGTAACCTTACAGAAGTTCTATTAAGCTGAGACAAAGGATTCTGTATGAAATGTGGGAGATATTTAAAATATAAAATATAAACATAAAAACAGCAAAGCAGAAATGAATGTAAAAACAATACTTGATATCGAGCTAACTACAGAGTAAATACAGAGAAAGAGGACTCCAGTGGCGTGGTCCATAGAGAGTTGTGCTGCTACCACAAAGGTCATGCCTCTATGGCAGTTTGAGTCCATCATTGACTCCTTGGGAGAAAAACAGACAATCTCCTGTATGATTTACTGCCTCAGAAACCCTATGGATGATCACCTATAAGTCAGTTCTTTTAAAAAAAATTTAATTTTAATTGTGATTTTAACAAAAGTTTACACAAAAGTTGGATTTTCATTAATTCACTGTTACGTATAAGTCAGTTCTGATTCAATGGCCTTGAGGGGTTTTCTTGTATAAAATGAGAGTTCTTGCTCTTCTGTGCCATCAAGTGGATGACAACTTACATCAACACTGTGAACTGAAATGGATTGATGGATTGTTGTAACAGTAATCAATATCATCTGAAGACATTGAGATCATAAGTCGAAATTAGACATTCTTAACTTGGCACCATTCTCATGAATTCTCATATGCTCAAGTCCACTGTCACAGTCTCATTGTCGATATGTCTCAGTGAAGTATCATCCTATTTTATGATGACCCATTATCTTCCCCAGCATGAGGTCTCCTTCCATGGACTAGCTCTTCATGATAACATACTTAAAATATGACTGAAAAAGTTTCTCTACCCTTGCCTCTAAGGATCACCCTAGTTGTGACTTGTTTGCTGTCTTAGCTGTCATGGGGCATTCAGTATTCATCTCCAATACCTCAATGCAAAGGTATTAATTATTCTTCTGTTATTCTTATTCATTGCCCAACTGTGATGTGCATTCTAAGCAACTGAAAAGACCATGGTTCAGAACAAGAACACCATAGTCTTTATACTGATACCATTTCTCTTTAGCACTTCAGAAAATTCCTTGACAGCAGATTTTCCTAACACTATATCTTTTGATTTCTTGACTGCTGTTATCATCAGTACTGATTGTGAATCCAAGTTAAATGAAAACACTGACAATTTCAATCTTTTCTCCATCTATCTGGAAGTTGCCTATTTGCCCGGTGATGAAGAATTTTGTTTTCTTGAATGGATACACTGAAAAATTAATTAGGTAATTACAATACCAGACTAAAGTAATCTCCCAAGAGGATGAAGGAAAACAAAATGTAACAGCGTATATTACAGAAAACCTAATGAATATAAAATATAAAGTTATAAGAAGCAGGAGAGACATTCACTTCTTAAACAACATGCCTCAAGAAACTCTCTGAACTTTGATAAATGTCGATGGTTGTAGAGGGGCTTCAGGCATTTTGTTCATGGGGTCGCTATGAGTC
>NW_006399772.1:20310074-20313575 GCF_000299155.1 Elephantulus edwardii
ATCTATCTATCTATCTATCTATCTATCTATCTATCTATCTATCTATCTATCATCTATCACTGGTCTGTGCATTTGCTGTATGGAGGTAACTCGTGGTTGCTGTGGTGCTAAACACTGTGACACTGGTGTGTCAAATGTGATAATGGTTACCCATGGCGGAGCTTCCCAATTAAAACAAGCTTGGAAGCTGGAGTAGCTTCTGAAAGAGCTTGCCTCCTGAAACTTTATTAACTTGGAGAAATGATGAAAGTTATACAATTGTTCAAGTCTTTCATTTATAGGGTCACTATGAGTCATCTACAAATCAATGGCACTTAACAACAACATAGCCTTACAAATATAATGGAGAGATACACATATAGCTAGAGCTAGATCTCCAGAAAATTCCTCAGTATAAATGCAAAAGAAAACAAAATCTTATATATACAATCATGTACCCTATTTTCAGATAATTCCTCAATAGAAATCCCCAAAACAAAGAAATATATTCATTATATATATATACACACACACAGAAAACTACTTGTGCAGAAAAATTATTTAAACACATATGATCATATAAGCATTAGTATCTATATCTACACACATTTCACATAGTTTGTGTTAATATTAAGGGCAACTGAGGTGAAAATGGTGAGTTCTTTGAATCCTCTGCTTTGCTTTTCTGTGAAAATAGCCATTAGGAACCTAAAATGGGGAAAGTAAGCAGCATCCCACTTTTGGGCAGAATAACTGTAGACATCAAAAGAACGTAAACTTCAGGTGTAAAGATGAAACCCAGCAGGGAGCCTATACCTGCACAATGTATGCATACACGAGAAACTGAGATTTGAAAGATTCTTTTCTTTCCTTTTTCTATTTATTCATCTAAATTAAATATACTAGATGTTTTCCGTTTTAAGACACACCATTGAAATCCTTCTGAGTTTATTTTGTTTGCTAAAGCAAGACTATGAGATTTGAATGGCAGATGTTGAATAAAAAGGGCCCACTGTGTTGCTGTTATTATTATTTTGTTCTGTTGTGAGAGAATAAAAAAGAACTTATTAGGTGGGAGTGAGAGAATGCTGGTCCTTACACAGCTGGCAAATAGTTCAAATAAAGAAGTAAAACACAAAATGTTTAGTGTAAAATATCCACAACCTAGAAACATATTTTGTTACATGCATTTTATGTATATAATTTATTTTCTGCAAAGTTAATAAATACAGTTAGCAAATTCAGTAAATACTGTCACAGATAATTAGTGCAACCTCACTCTCTGATGAAAAATTCACAATAAAGTGTTACTTTAGTTCTAAGAACTCTTCACTAAACTGTCAAAATATTCTTCTTTTAACTCAGAGCAGTGAAAACAATCTCATAAATAAATAAACTTATCAAGAGAGCAGATAATATTTTATGCATTCAAAATACAGTTCTTACTTACTTTAAGATTTATTAAAAGATAAGTTCAGTATTTAAGGGAGTTTCAATATCCAAATATTGAAATGATTCCAAAAGGTATTTGCTCACCAGCTTTAACTTTGAAGAGTCTAAAACCTTCACAATGGCAATGGTTTTCTCTTTCTCCTTCATCATTTTCTTTGCTTTAAACTTGCAAACAATAACCACGAGAGCTGTGTAGAAACTTCTGTGCTAAGGTGAACTTTGGTTCTTCCTTGGACTTTAAGACTAATCTGGTCTAGATTGTGATTGACAAATGCTTGGTCGTTGATGTTATTCAGTGCTTTCAAGTTCCAACCAAGCACAGGGGCTTGTTAATATTTACTTAGTCCTCGTCTCTGGAATGGTCTTGAACTATAACAGTTTACTTAGATTGCCAAATGCCACCAGCATTTACAGACATCTGATTGAAAATACCTAGATATGACAAAATAAATGAGTTACTATGCACAACCACGTCTCGGAAAGGGAAGGGGTGAAACTAAGACCAATGAATGAAGAATATAGGGACAGAGATACAAGATCAGAGGCTAAGCAATCATTCAACTGAACGTGCTATACAAGATCAGAGAAGTCTAAGTTTCCTTCATACCTTAAGATTTGAAAATTCTATGGAAATAACCACCTTCTTAAAGTTCACAGATGAATGGGTAGAATCATTGCATGTGGTATCACACAGCATACCTTTCAAGCTCCTCCTGGTCATTACCTAACTCTACGATGTTGGGCTAATTCTTCAATTTCTGTTAGACTTCTTCCTCATTTTAGAAATGATAATGGGTGATAATAGTCCCTACTGTATGCTTGCACAAAGAAATAAATGCAATTTTTCATGGAAAATGCTTTTCTACAATCTCAATCACGAAAGTATTCAATGGAACTATTATTTTTGTCTTTGTAGCTGTTACTTTTTACTCCCATAATTATTTCCTATATAACAATGTTATATACAAATATTGATGAAAGTAAAGACTTCAATATGGATTACTTCTTAATGTCAAGGAAAAAAATACACTGGTACAATAGGCAACATCATGATTGCTGAAGAAAAGATTGAAGTTGTCAACAGTTCCACTTTACTTGGATCTACAATCAACACCCATAGTAAAACAAGTAATGTCAGTTTATAGACCAAGGTGTGCCTCCCCAAGTCATGGTATTTTCAAATGCTTTCTATGCATCTGAAAGTAGGGCAATGAATAAGGATAAAAGAGGAATCAATGCCTTTGAATTTTGGTGTTGGAGAACAATACTTAATGTCTATCTCATGGACTGCCAAAAGAACAAACAAATCTGTATCTGTCTTATAGGGAGCGTAAGCTAGTCTCTCCTTGGCCATGTTTTCAAGAAGGTCCAGTCCTTGAGAAAAGACATTGCAACGAGCAAGGTGGAAGGTAAGAAAAAAAGGGGAATATCCTCAATGAGATAGATTAGCAAAGTGACTGTAACAGCAGACTTAAGCATGCTGAAGATCATGCACCTGGTTCAAGACATGACAAGGTTCAGATCTGCTTGTCATAGCAAGTCGTACATCTCTCCATGGCACATATCCGCAAAAACCATGAATAACAGTATGGAAGGAATGGACGATTAGACATTGTCTGCATTGGGACTCATGTACTGGAACAAAATATATATGAACTATTGTTTCAAAAGAAAAGCCAATATTCTTTATAAACTTGAAATCACAATTTGAAAAACAACGTGTATAAACTTTGTAAGTAAACCAATGTAAAAGAAAAAGAAAATTAAAAACCCCAAAAAGTTCCCTAAATAGAAATATAGGTGACACTGATGGTGTCTTCCTTACAGAGTTGCAATGCTAACTCCCACTGCCTCTCTGGCTGTGTAAACCCACCAGTGACTCTGCAGGAAACAGATGGGGAATCTTTGCAGCTTTGCTCAACATATATTTTTAATAAATATACAAAAAGGATATCATCCTAATGTGATGCATATTGTTGTTGTTGTTGTGTGCCATCGAGTCGTTTCCGACTCATAGCGACCCTATGCACAACAGCTCTAAACCCTGCTCTATCCTGCGCCAACGGCACC
>NW_006399772.1:20314962-20392462 GCF_000299155.1 Elephantulus edwardii
TCTGCCAATTCCTTTCTATATAATGACTCAGTATATTCCTTCCATCTTCTTTTAATACTTCCTGGATCATTTAATATTCTGCCCGAAGCATCCTTGATTACAGCAACTCTATTACTCCTGGTTTTCACCAATGTAGAGTCTCCTTGTTCTGGTCAAAGGACTGCCTCTTGGTTTGTGTAGAGGTTATGCATTAAACCAACTAAGTGTTCTGGAATTTCCATTCTTCTCAAAGTTGTCCATAATTTATGAACCACATAGTGAAATGCATTTGCATATTCAGTAAAACACAATAAACATCTCTCTGACATCTTTTACTTTCAGCCAAGATCCATCTGATATCAGCAATTGCTTCCCTTTCTCCACCTTCTCTCCTAAACCTATTTTGAATTTCTGGTGGTTTCCTGTCAATGTACTGGTCCAATATAGTCAACAAATTTTAGCAAGATGTTTTTGAACAATCTTCAGCAAGTGTTTCAGCACACAGGTACGGTCCTTGTCATGCTCACCTGGCCAACTGACTGGAAGAGAATCATTCTTGCTCCAGAAATGTACCAAAGCAACACAAAATCCACCCCATTATAAAAATAGTGTATTGCCAAATGAATAATGCAAAGGTAACAGCAATCCAATAGGAGGTAAGGTATCATCTCTGCAACCCTATTATTATAAGATTTTTTTTCTGATTCAAGGAGATTAATTCTGTATGCTTTAAAATTGAGTAAGATGAAACCTATTTCACCTACTTTATACTCATTCTGTCTTTAACTCCTGATTATTGACTCGGGAGTAAATTTCTACTTTTTGTGGTAGGGTTTTTGTTTTTGTTTTGTTTTGTTTTGTTTTTTCCTTCTTTTGTGTACCATCGAATTGGATCCAAGTGGCACAGGAGGAGATTGCCCCTTCTTCTGCAGCTGAGCATCTAGTGGATTTGAATCACGTGCCTTCAGGATTACAGTGCAGCTTCTTGCCACTAGGCCACTAGAGCTCCCTAAATTTATGGGGGTTTTGTTGTTGTTGTAGTCTCTTGCTTTCCTTTAAAATGTTAAGAACTCCTAACTCTTCTATCTTTGTTCTTGGCAAAGAGTTGGCTCCAACCCATAACAATCCTATGGTCAATAGAATGAAATGTTGCCCCATCATGCACCATCCTGACAATCTCTCCCGTGTTTAAGTTCATCTTTGCAGCTACTGTGTCAATCCATCCTGTTGGGGGTCTTCTCTAATCCTCTACTTGTTCAAGCATGGTGTCCAAGTACTGGTCCTCCTGATCATAAACCCAAAGTTAGTGTAACAGACTCTCACCATTCCTGCTTGTAAGGAGCACTCCAGTCGATGGTAGATTTTTGTCCTTTTGGCAGTCTGTGGTATGGATTCTTCGCTAACACCACAATTCAAACACATCAATTTAATTCTTATTTGATCTTCCGTATACATTGTCCAAATTTCACATGCATATGAAACAACTGAAAATACCATGCCTTGGGGCAGGCATACCTTACTCTTAAAATGACATCTTGGCTTTTTAGCACCTCCAAGAGATCTCTGGCAGTAGGTTATCCCGTTGAAATAAATCAGGATGAATATTTATTCACAATTTTATAAAGACAAGCAAGAAATCTGAAAGTTAAAGAACTCCCAGGACATGTTCTAACCAATTAGATACATAATCAAGTAAATGTTTTTGGAGACATAACAGACTCACTGGCAGCAGGTTTGGGGTTTTATTGGGGTTTTTTGGGGGGGTGTTTTTTACCTTTTTTAATCTTTATTAATTTTAATGAACGTTTACAGAGACTTAGGGTTTTCAGTCATTCATTGTTGCACTTTTCTCCCTGCCCATCCACCTCCCCCAATTCACTCTTCTTGAAAAGAAAAATTCTTTCATTGTTATGCAATCCCTCCCCCCAAGTCCACTTCACTTTGCAGCCTTCGTTCTGGACTCCTGTCATGACAGTCATACCCAATCATATATCACTTTTAAACAGTTCTCTCCCTCATCTATTTCAATGCAGTATGTATCATTCCTCCCCCCCTTCTCTGCCTTCCCTCAACCCCAATGTCAGCCCTGTTTTACAACAGTGGCTCTATGAAACCACCACCCAAGCAGATATATGCACACCCATGTTTATTGTAGCTTCGTTCGGAATAGCAAAGAGCTGGAAACAGCTCAAGTGCCCATCAACAAACACACTGATAGAGAAGCTCTAGTATAGTCACACAATGGAATACTATGCAGCTTTGCAAAAACAAGGAACTCATTAAATATTATGCAAAATGGATGACCCTGAAGAACATTATGCTGCGTGAACTATCTCAGTCACAAAAGGACAAATATTGCATAGGGCCACTGTTGTAACATGGTTTTCATTCATTTTTTTTAATAAACATTTTTAATAAGCAGATGAGTACACAGATAATATTCCTCAACAACTTTTTGTAATCTTTCTCTACACCAAAATATTTTCAAGTGTTAATGTTAATCTTACTAAAGCTATGCATAGTAAATATATTAACAAGACAAAATATTAACCTAATTAGACCATTAATTTCCAATATTAGGTATGCTCATTTCAAAAGCACAGAAATAATACTGTCTCACAATCAAGTAACTTTCTCTTTTTTTACCATCAAAGGCCCTTATTTCTTTCAACCCAACTGAGCTCTACAGTTCCGGAAACACTTACTGTTCTTTGCATTAGCAGAGGAGAATCTGTTCCTTCCTCTTTAAAACTTGCTTCCATACTGATCACATCCTCAATAAGCTCCTCCACCTAGAAAAATGCAGTGCACTTTAAAAATCTTGCAGAACTATATAAGTAATGCTTCCACCTGATGCCAGGTACATAAAGTACTCAAGGTTTTTGAGAATATTGAAATTGAAGTCATATAGCCATTAAAACTTGAAAACTGAATATAAGACAATCCTAATCTGTGTGACTTTTCCTCACTTTTGCTTCTGCCAATTGATGAGTGAAGGCTGGGGAAAGCACCCAGGGTTTGCCTTATGAAAACCGGTATAGAATGGTTACCACGAGGTACCTTGATCAAGAGCCCTGGTACTTAATGTGTAGAGAGATGACTTCCCTGATTATAGTTGTCAAATGTCTTGATTGCATTTATAGATGTGTATGTAAGAAAACATTAGTCAAATTTTAGCCTACTACTTCCCATGGATACAGACTAAATGGAAACCTATTATTGTCTTCCCTATAGGGATAAAAGCCATGAGAGTGACTGTAACAATAATAGCAACAACAATTGCCACAGGAACCCTAACTATTAATGCTAGGCAACACTGATAACAGCATATGAGATATTCCAGCAGTCAGCTAAGTGCATTCTATATTGGGAGCTCTAGTGGCTTAGTGGTAAGGAATTGTGCTACCAACACAAAGGTGCACAGTTCAAACTCACCACCTGCTCTGTGGGAGAAAGAAGGAGAGTCTCCTTCCAAGTGATTATCAACCTCTAAAAATTCCCTGGCAGGTCTGCTGTGGTTCGACTCTGACTTGATAAAACATAACAATACTGTACTTATCGATTCATTTAAGCTTTAATATAATCTTGTGATGTAAGTACTGTTATTATCTCCTTAGAACTAATGTGAAAACTGAAGGACAGAGACAGTAAATAAAATTAATGAGTGGTAGGAAAAGATTCAAATTCTAGATTTCTGGATCTACAGTGCTAACCTGGAACAAACTTTATTAAGCAACACAGAATGCTAAAGAGCAACGACATCATGCTGGAGAGTAAGGTGCACCTAATCCAGGCTATATTCGCAATTGCATGCTCTGCATTGCAGAGCCTAACAGTGACTAGTGATGATAGAAAGAGAATTGATGCCTTTGAGTTGTGGTGCTGGAGAAGAGTCTTGAATATACCATGGACTGCCAGGAGAAAAAATGGTTTGTTTGGGTTTTTATTTCCTGGAGAGGGTGAAGCCAGGCTGCTCCTTGGAGTCAAGGATTCTGAAAATATGTCTAACATACTTTGGGCATGTTGCAAGGAGAAACCAGTCCTTGGAGAGGGATGTTTGGGGACATGCACAGGGGAGGAAGACGCTTGATGAAACGGATTGATTCAGTGATTGGGGTAGTGGGAGTAAGTGTATCTGAGACAATGAGGTTGGCACAGGATAAAGCAGGGTTTAAGGCTCTTGTACATAGGGTCGCTATGAATCTCAAGTGACTCGACGGCACATAACAATAACAACAAGCAACACTATCTCTCTTTCTATCCCCCTTCCTCCCTCTCTCCCTCCTGTCGTCTTTCTCCTTCCTCTCTCTCTCTCTCTTCTCTTGCATATTCTCTTTTTTCACCCACCTTTTTCTCACATGTGCTCTCTCTCCCCTTCTCCTCTCCTCCATCCTATTTTCTTTAGTGAAAATCTCATCTAGAATACGGAGTCAAATATGTGACAAATTCCAAGTTTACAATTAAAGAATTTTTCCAGATTGTGTGCCTAGACAACCAGAAGAAAATTTGGGTGGCTGGAAGGATGGGCAATATCCTACCATGTGATTATGGCCTCAGAAAACCCACTGGAGAGGCAGCTATGGGGTTGGTTCAAACTTTATGGCACACAACAACAAGAACAATATTCAAGAAATAGGGAGTTCCGGTGACTCAGTGGGAAGAAGGTATACTGCAATCCCAAAGGCACATGGTTTGAACCCACAAGCTGCTCTGCATGTGAAGGAAGGACATTCTCCTCTTGTGCAATTTACTGTCTTTGAAAACCCACTGGAGAGTCAAGAGTGGTTTGGTTCCAACTCAATGGCATAGAAAAACAACAACGGATAAGAAATATCACGTGATTGTATTGCTGTTATTGTCTAGCCAACATTTCTAGGAATCTTTAAAAAGTAGGTATTCAGAAACTTGTCAAGCACTCCCAAAGACTATATGAAATGTTTCTCGCATAATAATTTAGCAAATGTTTACTGAGCACTTATTATTTACAAGGTCTTGCTATAAGTACTAAAGCTACAGGTGGCAAACAGCACAAAGTCCTTGTCATCACAGAACTCAAATGTTACTGAGAAGATAAATGAATTGATAACAATTGACAGTGTCCTGAAGAAATTAGAACAGGCAGGAGACACAACTTGACATGAGACAGGTATTATTATAGGGAAGCAGTGAGAAAAATATTTGCTAAAGAAATGATATTCTAATAGAGACATAAATAACAGGGGGAAGGATAGTCCACACAGAGTGATTAACAGAGGAAAAAACCCTGGAGTAAAACAAAACTTAGAATGTTTGAGGGAAAGTGTGAAAAACAAGAGAAAGGGAACAAAGGGAGTGAGGGCAAGGGCTTTTTGAAGGGAAGCTGGGGGAAAATGTCAAGAAACTAATATTGTTAAAAGTTCTAGGCCGCTCCTGTCAAACAGAAATTTCTGCAATGAGAAAACTGTTACGTGTTTGAGCTGTCCAGTGAGATACCAACTAGCTGGTGTCTGCAGTTGCACTGCCTGGTGGCTTAGAATCAAGAAGCTGAGCTGAAATCCTAAAGGTACAAGGTTCGAGTCCATCAGATGCTCCATGGAAGAAGTATGGGTAATCTCCTGTGTAACTAAACCTGCTTCTGAAAATCTGCCAGAGAGGGTCAGCTATGGGTAGGTTCTGACTCAACAGCACACAGACTTGATGGCCACAGTTAAACTGCCAACTCAAATGTCTGTGGTTTGAATCCACCAACTACTCTGTGAGAGAAAAATGTGAAATTTCTTCCAGTGCGATTTATTGCTTCTAAAAACCCACACAGAGTCAGCAATGAGTTGGTTCCACTTTTCAGGATTTGTTTTGTTAGCTGTTTTTGTTAACTTTTGCTAACTACATATATATGCTTGAAATATTCCTAGTGTGACCGAAGAATCGTATTTGTTCTTCCATTTCATTCTTTAAAATTCTCTATGAATTTATTAATTTAAAATTATAAGTCTATCACTATTGGGCTATTGAGACTGCAGCTCTAGGTCAAGATCAGGACAAGACTGTATATGTTATTTCAAATGTTTTGAGAGACCTTCAAATAATTCACGATAATAAATATGCTTGTACTGTTCCTCTTGTTTAGTTTCTTCTCTGAAAAAATTTAAGTCATGTCTTGACCATTGTAAAACTTAAATTTTAACTTCACTATATATCTCACTTCCTCATTCCATTATTTAATGAACAAAAAACTGAACAGAATTGAATGAACAAAAAACTGAACAGAATTGAAATATATTTAAGAAAAGAATTGTCAGCATAGTTTGTAGCTAATCTTTTGGAGTCTTCCAGCAATTTCAGTAAAATCTACTTCTTGTTGTTGTTGTGTACTGTCAAAATGTGTATGACTTATAGTGACCCTATGAACAAGACATCTGAACCCTCTCGTATTCTTTGTCATCTTCATCATCTCTGATATGCTTGAACACTTTGCAATCACTGTAGCAATCCATCTCACTGCACTGACCTTCCACCTTCCCAAGCTTGATGTCCTTCTGAGGAATAGCTCCTCCTAAAAACATGCCCAAAGTATGCAAGATGAAGCTTCACTATACTTTCCTCCAAGGAGCACGTTGGCTTCACCTTTTCTAAGACCTAACTAACTATGTGTTCTTTGGGATTTTAAGTACTATCAATACAATTCAAAAGCATCAATTCTTCTTTTGTCATGCTTATTTGTTGCTAGCCCTCAGACACATAGCAAGTGATTGAAAAGACCATAACTTGAATCAGGAATCTCTTAGTCTCCAAACTGATATCATCGCTCTTCAGTAGTTTGGAGAGTTCCTTTACAGCACACTTTCCCGAAGAGTCTTCAATAAGGATTGAAACCCACTATCAAGAAGACAAAGATTTTCACTGCTGGGCCAATTGGCAGCACTGTAACAGATGGAAAATGGATTGAGGTTACTAACAATCTCAGCTTGCTCGGCTCCACAATCAACACTTTTGATACCAGCAGTCAGGAAATCAAAAGATAAATTGTACTTGGAAAATCAGGAAGCTCTTCAGTATACTGAGGAGTAACAATGTCTTTCTAGAGACTAAGGGGCACCTGATCTAGGCCATGGTCTGTGCAATTTGCTATGCATCAGAGAGCTGGACAATGACTAAGGATGACAGAAATAGAGTCAATGTCTTTGAGTTGTGGTGCTGGAGAAGAGTATTGAACATACCATGGACCACCAAGAAAACAAACATGTCTGTCCTGGAGAGAGTGAAATCAAATTTCTCCGTGAAGGCAAAAGTTTTGAAGCTCCATCTCACATACTTTGGGCATGTAGCCAGAAAGGACCAGTCCTTGGAGAAGGATGTTATGCTTGCAAGGGTAGAGGGATAGTGCAGGAGAGGAAGACCCCAGATGAGATGGATTGACACAGTAACTAAAGTAACAGCAATAGATCTGTTATAGTCGGTGAGACTGGCTCAGGATAAGGCAAACTTCAGAGCTACTGTACACAGGGTTGCTGAGTCACAGGTGACTATTGAGTAATTGTGTCAAAGATGTTGACTGTGGACCCAAGATGAAATCTTTGACAATTTCAATATTTTATCCATCTATCATGATGCTTCCTATGGCCCAGTAGTGAGGATTTTTATTTTCTTAATGCAGAATCATAATCTATATTGAAGATTGTAATCTTTGACCTTCTGCAGCAAATGTTTCAAGACTCCCTCATTTTTAGCAACTGAGATCATATCATCTGCATAATGTAAGTTGTTGATGTGTCTTCCTCCTAATCTGATATAACCTTTTCTTCATAGCACTCAGCTTCTTGAATTATGTTTGCAGCATTCTGACTGGAGAACTAATTCATCCTTGATGTATACTTTTCCTGATTTTCAACTATGCAGTGTTTGCTTGTTTTATTTAGAAAACAGCTTTTTGGTCTAAGTACAGTTTTCATAAGAGCACAATTAGATAGATGTTCTGGAATTTCCAGTCTTCTCAATGTTAATCACTGTTTGTTGAGATCTACACAGTTGTAAAAAAGAGCAAGGCCCTTGTGAGAAATGCCATATATGACCTTTACCAACTTCACAGTGGGAAATTGCCCCCATCCACAGCAGCAATAACACAAAACCAACTCCCATGAGCTCAGATATGTCTCCCAAGCTGCCATACCTCTTT
Organism: Elephantulus edwardii; assembly: GCF_000299155.1. NCBI lineage: Eukaryota > Metazoa > Chordata > Mammalia > Macroscelidea > Macroscelididae > Elephantulus > Elephantulus edwardii. The sequence goes on from NW_006399772.1 coordinate 20,323,094, forward strand.
CTACTCATCTCAGTCTTATAGGTTTGGTGGATACAAAAGTCTACATGATAGCATATAGACTACACAGAGCACATATGGGGAAATCAAAGGTTAAAATTCATATTAATAACAGAAGAGTCAAGACAGCTCCCAAAATGTGCACCCAGGCACCTCAGATTCAAGCACTGAAGCATTGACAAGTCCTTAGTCCTGCCAGTGTTGGCTTCCCTCCCATTTAGCCAACAAAGTTCTCAGTCCTGCCAATATCGGCTCTCCTCAATTGATCAACAAAGCTCTCATACCTGCAAATATTAGCACTCCACCCAATTGTTCAACACAGTTCTGAGTCCTCCTAAACCCCACAAGTCCCTTCTCATGTCAATGGCTGCTGCCGCCATACTGAAACATGTCCTACATTTGCCTACCTCTTCTTCACCAGGGTGGGGAGGGTTTATTTCCTCTTCTCTGAATGGGGAGGATTTTATCTCTTCAGCTAGAGTTGTTCAATTTATTGGCAAGACTAGCCAATACTCTTGTAGATTGTTGAGACAGGCCAGTCCCCTTATGGACTGGTGGATAGCCAATCCCTTTGTGGATAAGACAACATGCACCAAATAGTACCACCCATCCACATAGTCAGTCATCTACACTAAAAGCCACATAGAAAGACAAAATCCGTACAAGTCAATTGTGTTTGTGTAGTTAATCAGGCACAAATTCCTATTCTTCTGTTCTCTGCTGTCAGCCAAGATCTATCTGACACCAACAATTGCATTCCTGATGCCATGGCCTCTTCTAAACCTAGCATTAACTTCTGGCAGTTCTCTGTCAATATAGTGTTCTACCCATTTCTTACAGAATCTTCAGCAATATTTTGCTTGTATGTGATATCAATGATATTGCTCTATTATTTCCACATTCTGCTGGAAACAGAAAAAATATGAATTTCTTCCAGTCTGTTGGTCAAGTAGCTGTATTCCAAATGTCCTAGCACAGAGTGGTGAGCACATATAGGTTTGCATCTGTTAGTTAAAACATGTTAATTGGTATTCCATCAATTCCTATGGCCAATGCCGAAGTGTGGCTTGAACATCTTCTTTAATTGTCATTGTCTTATATGCCCCCTCCTGAAATATTTCCATGTAGACGAGTTCTTTTTGGTAAAGTGACTATATATTCTTTCCATCAGTTTTTGATGCTTTCTCGATCATCCAAGATTTTGCCCATTGTACCACTCAGTATTGCAACTTGCGACTTAAATTGGCATTCAGGTTCTTTCATCTTGAGAAATGATCAGAAACTTTTTCCTTCTTTTGTTCTCCAACTCCAGCTCTTCAAATATTCCATTATATTTTTCCTTGTCTTCTCAAACTGTGCTTTGAAATGGTCTGTTCCTCACTTCACCTCTACATCTCTTTCCTCTGTTTTGGGTTCTCGATGCTCTAGTGCAATTTCAGAATCTCTTGAGACATCTCTTTTGGCCATCCCTTCCCCCACCCTCCTCTTTCTATGTAATGATCTTTCTCTCTCTTCATGGATTACATCATTGGTGTTATCCCTCAGTCTTAGATCACTGATGTTCAAAGCCTCAAATATATTTTTGTGATAAATTCAGATAGGATAGACTCAAGACTTATTTTTGGTTCTTGTGGAGAGCAATGGTGTCTCCCTGGAGACTAAGGTATATTTGATACAGGCCATGGTCTTTGCAATCACTTGTTATGCATCAGAGAGTTGGACAATGACCAAGGAGAATAGAATGAGAATTGATGCCTTTGAGCTGTGGTGCTGGAGAAGAGTATTGAGAATACCATGGACTGCTAGGAAAACAAACAGATTTGTCCTGGAAAGGGTTAAACCGGGTGGCTCCTTGGAGGCAAGGATTCTGAGGCTCCGTCTAACATACTTTGGACATGTAGTGAGGAGAGACCGGTCCTTGGAGAAGAACATCATGCTTGGGAGGGTGGAGGAACAGCGCAGGAGGGGAAGGCCCTCTATGAGATGGATTGATTCAGTGACTGGGATAATTGGGATGGGAGTGTCAGAGACAGTGCAATGGGCACAGGACAGAGCAGAGTTTAGGGCTGTTGTACATAGGGTCGCTATGAGTCTCAGGCGACTTGACAGCACATAACAACAACAACTTCACTTTGACCTTGCACAGGAGTAATTGATGGTCTCTTCTAACTTCAGCTCCCAGCCTAGTTTTGACTGCTGATATTGAGCATTTTTTCCACAGATGTAGTCAATTTGATTCCTCTACAGTCCATCAGGTGAGATGAATGTGTACAGTTTTCATCTATGTTTCTCTGATATGGATGAGCTTCTTGAGAGTCACTATGTCTGTCAATCTACCTCCCAGAGGGTCTTCCTCTCTTTTGCTGACCCACCACCTTTCTGAGCATGATATCCTTTTCTGAGCTTGCTGTTCTTTTCTAATTGGCCCATCCTAACAACATGCCCAAAGTATGTTGAATGAAGCTTCACTACATTGCCCTCCAAGGAGCACAGTGTTTGCACTTTCTCCAAGACATACTTTTTTGTCCAAGGATATTCTGTACTCTTTCCAAAACCACAACTGAAAGACATCAAATCTTCTTCTGTAATTTTTTTTTGGCATTATCCAACTTTCAGATACATAGCAAGTAATTGAAAAGACTATGATTGGAATTAGGTGCTCCTTAATCTTTAAACTGACAATCATAGCACTTTCGAGGGGTTCTTGACAGCAGATTTTCCCAGTGTAACAAAACTTTTATTTTCTTAACTGCTGGTACCAAAGGTGCTGATTGTGGAACCAAGTAAGATGAAATAGTTGACAACTTTAATCTTTCCAAAATAAAGATGACTAAATTTTGTGATTGCAAAGATCCACCATATACAGGTAATGATAGCACTACATAGATAATCCTGCCTCTACAAAAACACTGAAGAGCTAACTCAGGATTGTGTTGTTGTTATGTGCCATCGAGTCGTTTGCGACTCATAGCGACCTTATGTACAAGAGCCCTAAACACCGTTCTATCCTGTGCCAACCTCACCATCTCAAACACACTCATTCCCACCACTCCACTCACAGAATCGATCCATCTCACCGAGGCTCTTCCTCTCCTGCACCAACCCTCCACTCTCCCAAACATGAAGTCCCTCTCCGAGGACCAGTCCCTCCTTGCAACATGCCCAAAGTATGTCAGACGAAGCTTCAGAATCCTTTACTCCAAGGAGCATTCTGGCTTCACCCTCTCCAGGACAAACCTGTTTGTTCTCCTAGCAGTCCATGGTATATTCAACACTCTTCTCCAGCACCACAACTCAAAGGCATCAATTCTCTTTCTATTATCCTTATTCACTCTCCAACTCTCCGATGCATAGCACGTAATTGCAAAAACTATAGCCTGGATCAGGTAATCCTTAGTCTCCAGACTGATGTCATTGCTCTTCAGTACTCTTGAGAGGTCCCTCACAGCTGACTTTCCCAATGCAATTGATCTCCTGATTTCCAGGCTGCTGTCAACAAGAGTGCTGAATGCAGAACCAAATAAACTAAAACTGTTAACTATCTCAATCTCTTCACCATCCATACTGATGCTGCCAATTGGCCCAGTCGTGAGAATCTTTGTTTTCTTGATATTGAGCTTCAATCCATATTGAAGACTGCAGCAAGCGCTTCAGGTCCTCCTCTGTTACAGCAAGCAGCATTGTGTCATCTGCATAACACAGGTCATTGATGATTCTTCCACCAATCTTGATGCCACATTCCTTCTTGTACAGCCCAGCATCTTGGATGATCTGTTCTACATACAGATTGAAAAGGTATAGAGACAAAATACATCCCTGACGGACCCCTTTCTTGATTTTGAACAATTCAGCACTCAAATTTCAAAACCGAACTCAGTATAAAATTGAAATGTTCTTACCTTTTGAGGATCCCTTTCAGACATTACTTTTCTCTCTACATGTATAATTATAGTCTCCTAGGAATCTCTGCCTTTTGGTTGTACACCTATATATCTCATGTCTGTCATCTGTCCACAGGACCACTTTTTCCTGTTTTATTTATTAAGGACTTTGGCCCAGTCATTATTCAAGGTTGATTAAATATCTATACTCTATCTCAAATCTTTGCTTCATGGCTTCTAGATATCTTTATAATTAGCAACATAGGAATTTAGTTGTTCTCTTTTAAAAACTACAAATACACTGTATAACAGATGAAGCAGGAATAGAAATACCAGATCAGAAAGAAAGAATTACAAACTAATAGAATAAGCATCCTCAAAGTGATGAAGGTAGATAATGAAACACAAAGAAATAAAAGTTGTTTTGAACAAAAGCAAAATGCAGATAATAGACATGAAAAGCATAAAGTTCATGGCAAAGAAAAAAATGCATAAGCTTTTACAGATTTAAAAATAAAGATCTAAAGAGACAAACTTTATAACAGCACAGGATGCAAGCGGATAATGAAGGGGATTTTGAAATATTAGAGGCAAAGAACTTTGAATCTAAACATTTAGATTCAGCAAACTTTTATTTAAATATAAGGATTAATTTTCCCCTTTATCATAAATGATTCTAAAGTTTAAGAGAAAGGGAGCTTTGGTGGCCTAGTGACTAGAAGCTGTGCTGCAATTATGAAGGCACACTGTTCAAACCCACCAGATGCTCTGCTGGAGAAGGAGGGGCAATCTCTTCCTGTGTTAGTCAGATCTGATTTAACAGTATACAAAAGAAGAAAGTTTAAGGGAACAAGACCATTGTTTTTTCAAAGGTCTTGAAAGTACTTTTTTCAGGAAGCATTCTAGAAAAGAAGGTAAATAAAACCTTGACATTATTGCTACTATTGTTGTTGATTGCCATTGAGTTGAGCATGACTCATAGTGACTCTATGAACAAAAGACATGAAGTCTTTCTATAACTTGTAATTTCTCTAAGTTCATAGGGTTTCAAGAGGCCTGTTGTTTAGGAAACAGATGCCACTCCTGCTTCAATGAATGATAAAAAAGAAAGATTGAATAAATAACAAAAAATGTAGCCTACATAACAAGAATGTTTTTTTCTAGAAAAAGAGAGAACTCTTATACTATATCTATACCTGTAAAATGAGTGTAGGCATCATAAGGATGACCATGTTTGACTTCTAGTAACTCTGTGAAGGCTAACCACACCATTAAAATACAAAATAAATAAATCAATCCAGAGTATAGAACTGTTTCCTATAAAGTAAGGCATTGTCCCCCATGCTTCTGCACCACTTCTACTATTCCAGCACCATCATTAACTCAAACGAGTCTAAAATCTGTTGTGATGATCACACAGACTTCACAGAACCATACTCACAGTTGTGAAATTTATTAGAGAAGTTAACAGAAGTTAACAGGCTATTATATAGATTGGCAGAATGATACAATCCTTCTGTCCCAACAGCTTCTCCCATGTGTCTGCAGCCCCTTTGACCTTCAGCCTCATTTCTTAGGTCATTGTTCCCTTGGTCTTGTCTGTCATGGTGTGGAATCTTTCACTCCTCTAGCAGGGATGAAGGGTGAAGGCCTTTGGCTCTGGCTCCATGAGGCAGCAATCTCAAGTCAGCTCCATCTCTTGTTTGGTCTCTGGTTCTCTGCTGAGATTGCTATTACTCTGTTGTAGATCTCAGTCTGGCTGATGCAGGGAATCCCTACCCCAAATGTGTACTGCTTCCTTTTCTATCTTGGTATTGAGAGTCTCAATTTCTGCCAAGGAACATGCCCAGTTTAAACCTTGTGAGATGGCAAGACTAATCAGTCCCTTTGTGGATAGACTCACACATTTTATTTGTATGATCTCAACCATCCACATGGCAAAGTCAAAGTCAATGGCTAGAAAAGACTTTTTGTTAGTTTTTTAGATCATTTTATATTGATTTGCATATAAAATTCATATACATTATGTTTCACGCTGTCCTTAATTCACACTGGGCACTGTGTTTCATACAATGATTTCCATTCATTGTGTTCTATAGGAAAGCTATTTAGAACAAGCAACCCTTGACACCACACTGTCCCTTTCTGCATATTATGATCAATTATTATTCTTGATATTCTCTTTCTTTGGGACTCCTGGAGGAGTCATGTATGATATATGGGTCATATATGATATGTAATAGATACCCTGAGCAACATTGATAATCCCTCTAAATGAAGGGACAAATTATATTTTATTTACAGTTTCAATTTGTTTTCTGAGAAATATATTTGTCTTTTCTATTGTGACTTGAGTTTCAACTCACGGAAATCCTACAAGTTTGACTCACCTTCATTTCTATGCCAACCCTTATACTCCTTCAGACATACATCCCTACTTGTGTTGACACGCAACCAAGACTCAAAAATCTCAAAATCATTTCCAAGCTTTTCTTCTCCCGTACTTGATATATACAATGTGACATCAAGTCTTATAAACTCAACTTCCACTTTTATTTTTATCTCTTATTTTGTATTTCTTTTACCTAACTCAAATTATCCTGATTCTAGCTATCATTAAAATTTATTCCAATAAATCTTTCAACTTTTTCAGAGACACCAACTTTATTTAGCTAGTCTTTCCACTCAGTTTGCAACTAAATGCCCCTGAAGAATATCATTGGTTATTATACTTTTACAATTGAGTCTTTATTCTTGTTCCTGTGGTAGACAATGAGAATTACCTGCTAAATATATTCCCTTTAATCCTTATTAAAATGCATTGGTTTTGTTGGGCATAGCAAAGTTGTTGTTATGTGCCCTTGAATTAAGTACACTTTATAGTAACTCTATGAGCTAAAGATTGACATTTTTCCCTAGCCTACGTTCTCATAATCTTTACCATGCTAAATCTCACTGAGTCTATCCTTCTACTGATTGTCTCCCTCGCCTTCACGTGACTCTCTACTTTCCCAAGTCTTTGTCCTTTTCCAAGGATTGGTGACTCCTGACAGCATGCCCAAAATAAATGAGCCAAAGTTCCTCCATGCTTGTCTCTCTAAGAAACACTCTGGTTACCTTTCTTACAAGACAGATTTGGTTTTCCTTTTGACAATCCATGGTATAGTCAAAAGTTTTCATTACTACCACAATTCAAAGATGTGAATTCTTGTTCTACCTTCCTTATTTACTATCTAATACTCATATACATATGAAGCTATTAAAAATACCACTGGTTTAAGTAAGGTGTAACTTAATCTTTAAAAACATCTTTGCTCTTTAGCACTTTAAAGAGTCCCTAAGCAGAAGATTTATCCAGTTCAACAAGTGTTTTGATCCCTCAACTGCTGGTATCACAGATTGATCATGGATCCAATTAACACTATCATTGACAACTTCAGTCTTTTCTTTTTTCCATCTGTCATAATGTTGTTATTGATCCATCTGTGGGTGATTTTGGTTTTCTGATGTTGAAATGAAACCTATATCGAAAGATACAGTCTTTGATCATGTTTAGTAAGCGTTTCAAGTCATCTTCACTTTTGAAGCACAGCAAGGTTGTGCCATCAGCGTAGCATATGCCTTTGATGTTCACCACATATCCAGAATAAAAAGTAAAATGTATTTTTTTCTATTTTACATTAGCTAGATGTGGTTAGATGCAATAGTTTAAACTAATAAATTGTAAACGTATGTCTGTTGTGTACTTCTAGAAAGGTTTTTCTCTCATAATAGAGTACTAAAAAGCAACTCTGTCAGTCTAGAGTCTAAGCTGTACCTAATTCAGGCCATGGTCTTAGTAATTACTTGCTATGCATCAGAGAGCTGGACAATGACTAAGGGTGAAAAAAGAAGAATCAGGGTCTTTGAGTTGTGGTGCTGTAGAAGAGTATTGAACATACCATGGAACACCAAGAGAACAAATACGATTGTCCAGGAGAGGGTGAAACCAATTTGCTCCTTTGAGGCAAGGATTTTGAAGCTTCATCTCCCATACTTTGAACATGTTGCCGGGAGGGACCAGCCCTTGGAGAAGGACATCATGCATGGAAGAATAGAGGGACAACACAAAGGAGATCGACTGACACAGTAACTGGGGCAATGGGTGTAAGTGTGATGGAGACAGTGAGATTGGTTTCAGGATAAGGCAGAGTCCAGAGCTATTATGCAACGGGTTGCCATGAGTCTCAGACAACTCAATGGCACATACCAACACAACAACATCCTATTTCTTAGGATATTGCTACATTAATAGCAGAAAATGAGAGTATTTATTGGGGGAAAAAAAGTAGTAGTCATTCATTCATAAACATGCCAAAATATTCACTGATAATTGTTTGGTAAATATATGCTATTGACATTAAAGATACAAATATTAATAAAGGATTATGCGTTTGATCAAGGAATCCATAGACTTGACAGTAAGACAAACAAGAAAATTAATAGTTAAAATGTAGCATGTGCTATGACAATACTATGATGTATGTGATTGTTATCCATCCGTAGGTGTTGCCATGAAAACTCATAATAAATAGGTGCTTAACTCAGAAAAAGAATCATCAGAAGAAATGGCGTAGAGAAGAAACTTGAGGCAATTTTTTTGAATGGAGTAAAACATAGTAGATATAAATAGATATTGAATAAGCAGAAAGTAAAAAAAAATTGAGAGAGTAGTTATCACCTTTGAAGCTCGCTAGTGGACATATGACTGAGGGAAGCCCAGGGTGTAAAGACAGGGCTGTTAAAATGTGTGTCTAGGACTGGAGGTAAGGGTTAAGTGTAGAAAAGTCTTACATTACTAGAAGTACAAATATGGACTTTATTCTTGGAAGTTAAGTGTCCTAAATTGGTTCTTTTGACTATATACTTCATTAACTAAATGACTTCTATTAAGTTATCCTAATTCTGATCACAAAATGTAAATAAATCTAAGAATATTCTCATTATCTATGATAGCTATGACTTCTGAGAGTCATATCAATTCTCTGAATTGATAAAATGTTTTCTGATGTCACCAGAAAATAAGTTAGAGTTGCCATTGTTTGGTCCTATTGAATCAGCTCCTACCCAGAAGCCACGTACAATACAAAATCAAACCAGCATTGCCTTGTCTTAGACCATCTTCACCTATCGGGGCTTCTCCTCCTTTAGACTGATCCTATTTTATCAAGTATGACATGTTTTTCCAAGGATCTGTCCTTCTTGGAAATATACCCGAAGGTTTGTCATTCTCACTTCGAAGAAACGTTCTGGATGTAATTTTTCCAAGACATTCTTTGGGAAATCCATAATATATTAAATAGTCTTTGTCAACACCATAATTCCAAGGTATCAATTCTTCTTAAGTCTTCCTAATTTCCTAACTTTAGCAAGAATATGTAGTCATTTAAAACAACATGGCCTGCATTAGCCACACCTTAGCCTTCAAAGTTGACATTTTTGCTTTTTGATAATGAAACACATACCTTATGGAATAGTTAAACACTCTGTTACACAGTCTGTCACTTGATGATTTCTGCTGCTCCTATGGGCATTGAATGTGGATGCAAGTAACATTGAATTCTTAACAATGTCAATCTTTTCTCCATTTGTCATGGAGAATTTGTCATGGGTCACTGTGAGTCATAGTTGACTCAGTGACATCTAACAACAACAACAGCATTTATGGAATAATTCTGAATTTGGAATATCTGCTAAGAAAATATGGACATCAATTTTTTTCAGTGTCTTTTCAAGAACTTATCATATATATCTATAGTCAACCAGGGGACATACATGCCACTCCACGTTGTCATCTTCTTCCCCAAGTGTTAGCAGTGTGGTAAATGGACTTCTGATGAGGCCCACGTCACTGTGGGGAGACAGGTTTCCATGCCTAACTGGAAGAAGAGGAAGAACACTGCTTGGTGCTGGAGGGCAAGGTCGTTTCAGAGTCTGACTGAGAATCTGATGGTCAAGGGTCATGAACGGTTTCACTTGCTGTCTTTGGGTTTTCTGTAGCTGAGTCCTCCCAGGATTTTCCAGATGGGCTGAGACCTAAAAAAAAATAAAAACCAAATAAACATGATAAATAATAAAAGAAAGAAACCAAGTGTAAAAAGAAAAAGAGTGATATGAGGATGGTTATATCTGATCTTTATCAACTCCACAAAGGGGAACTGTCTTGTCAACAATATTAACAACACAAAACCAATTCCATGAGGTCAGACAGGGCACACACACACACACACTCACTCCTGCACTTCTTTCTATTCATTCCAACACTAATCTTGCTGCTTTACTGGGTCCAAAATCCATTGTGACATCTCACCGACCACACAGAACCATATTAACAAAGTCAACAGGCTAGAATTCAGGTTAGTAGCAGAATTCAATCACTCAGTCAGGACAACTGCTGACATGTGCTTGCAGGTATCTCAGCCTTCAACCTCTTCACCATGGCTTCAGGCCAGTGTTACAAAACTTAGTTCTGCAAATTACTACAGATCTTCCCTCCACCCTTACCGCATCCCCCACCCCTCACCCCCGTCATCAAAGAAACCTGGGGGAAAGCAACAGTGAGTGTAACAAGAACCCCAAGCACCTGCTGTGATTTACCTACAAATTCTTCCACCCATGTTAGGATTGCATCTCCTTTACACTCAAAGTCTTGCCTTTATTGGGAAAGGGCAATTTTAAATATTTCAGCCTTTCCCATTAAAAGCCTATGAATACAGTATTGCTTGCTTGTCTTCTTTATATTTACTGTGCTCTGATGCCGCTTCTAACACATGTGCCTCAAGTGGCCTCTCTATAAGCCTATTTAATATTTCCCTCATGTTACACAATAGTAAAGATTGCTGTTCAGTGCTTATTTCTCCTTTTATTTCAGTTGCACAAACTACTCCTTAAATCCCTTAACATGCATTAGCCCAGATAAATAGCCTCTACAAAGTATTTTGCATTTAAATTAGCTGGTTTGGGGTACAATATTGTAGTTGTTACTTTAGTTTAATTCTGTTATGCTGACATTTTTAGCATTATTTTAATTGTGCTACCATAAAATAATTTTCCAGTCATATAAAAAAGATTAAGATTGGTAATAAAGATTACACGTATTACTAATTATATTGCTATGAGCTTTAAAGTTGTAAAACAACATTTCATTAGAATGCCTGTGGGAGTTTTTAGGGTAGTTATGTAGATTATCCTCCAGTTTAAAGTTAATCCTTCTTAATCTGTATACATTTAAAAAATGTATATTATAAATAACATTTTCAGATTTTGAAAACTGATCTTTTCATACAATATTATAGAATGCTGAAGAACGTTGTTTGCCTACACATGAAAAATATCTCCTGCTCTAAGGAAAGAATGTTGAATGGGAATCTATTAACTCTAAAAGTCTTTATTAGAGTAATTACTGTATTTTGTGTTTTATCAAGAGTATAAGAAAATTCATAGATTTTGAGCTCAAGGATGTAGGAGTTTCTAAGGTAGTTAGGCTGTTGTGATAACAATTACAGAAACAACAGCCTTGGTAATACGTGTTGTTGTTTACCATCAAGTCAGAACCAGCCCATAGCTGACCCTCCGGTGGGTTTTCAGAGGCAGTTAATTGCATGGAAGGAAATTTTCCATCCTTCTCCTGTGGAGCAGCTGATGGATTAGAACCATATGCTTTAGGGATTGCAGCGCAGCTTCTTGCCACTAGGCCACCAGTGCTCCTTATGGCAATACAAGTAAGCAATATATCACAGGCACTTCTTGGGAAATTTCCATGTGTAATTTAATCTTTGTTGTTTTCTTGTTAGATCAAAATAAAGAAGGCAAAACTTTGGAACATAGTTACAAATTTTAGTGTGAGAAAGGCCCTACAAGAAGACTATCTCCTCTTCTGAACATGTTACACACAAAGACAGACGAAAATGCAACAAATGTGTTGGTGGTGTTGTTACATGCCATTTTAGGCAGCCCCAAATCCTTGGACTGATTTCAAAAAGACAGGACAATTGAGCAAAGGCACCAGTTTGAAACAATGTGCAGCCAATTTTCATAGTGTTTTTTAAACAGAAAATACAGTCATAAAAGACAACAATGCATTTCTTGCTTGGATGACACACTGTGAGGGAAAACATAAATGAAATAAATGAACTTTGTAGACTTGTCCACTTGTCCGAGAAAGGTAGGAGATTGTCACGTCTTGTCTCCAAGTGTTTACAATCCAGTCACAGTTTAGACAAAGAAGCAAAAGGTATTCATTTTCTGGGGACAAGGATTTTAGTTTCTCTTTGAGCCTACTGTACAGAAATACTCCCTTTATATAATCTTGAAGATGGCACACAGCACCCACTCACAGCATTGTGCTTATTAAGTGAACAAAAGAACGAGTCATGAGAGTACAGTATGAAAGTCTGATGATGACCACAGCGAGCTCTGGGAAGTCAGAGAAGCGGGTAAATCTAAGCCAGTACATAATTTACCCAGAAAAAGCTGTAGACAGTGATCTTGTGTGTTGGACTTTCCAAGAGACGAAGGCGAGCAAAGTGAATCCAATAATTAATTCACAGTTTCAGAACAATGAACTTCGAACACTGTAACTCTGACATGCTTCTCTCACATACTACACACATACAACCAACCATGCTCCTATTTAGTCCGTGATAATGTCCATATGCAGAGATCTGTTTTTCTTTGATCCAACAATTTATTTAATTATGGTCTACCTAGCTCCCAAAACATCATAAATAAATATGTAAACATTTTTTCTAGAAAATGTAGCCTAAAGTCTTCAAAGGAGTTGGATTATATTCTGTAATAATAGCAGTTGAAGGAACTACACAAGATGATTTTAGGGTATCTGGCATGTAATGAAATTTGAAATTATAAATTCAGATCCATTTGACAAGGCTCAACTCCACAGAATAGTCATAAAGATGAATTTAGAAAATTTTGTGTGGTTTTTTTTTTTATTTTTATTTTTTTTTTTTTAGAAAATTTTGTTTTGCTTAATCTTAAAATAGTATTAAGTTCTAACTAGTTGGTATTGTAACATATCATTGAGTAGGAATCAGTTCATAACTGACCCTCCAGAGGAGTTTCAGAAGCAATAAAGTGCATAAGAGGAGATTGTCCATCTCTATTCTACAGAACAGCTGATGGATGCAAACCACATGCCTTCAGGTTGACAGTGCACTCCTTATATCTAGGTTACCCTCTTCATGTTCAAAGCTAATGATGGTTAGAACAAAATGAGAACATTGAACTGCTCACTGAGAAATTGGCTATTTGAATCCACCAGCCATTCCATGGTCGAGAAATGGGTAGGCTATTCCCATAAAGATTTGCAGCCTTGGAAACCTTAAGATACAATTCTACTCTGTCCTACATTACAGATGAGTTGGAATTGATTTATGGAAATACGTTTTCAGTTGTTTAGTTAAACAGTCCCATTTGCATTTTTATTTTAAATTTTCTGGTAAACAGTAGAGCTGTAGACCGTTTAGACAAAATGCAGACCAGCAAAGAGATGCTGACTGGGAGAGCTTTCAATGCCCCAAGTGATTGTTAGCTGCCGTGGAATCAGCTCCAGTTCATCGGGACCCTCATGCCCCAAATAATCAAACCATTGTGATCAATATAGTTTTCATTGGATGATTTTCAGGATCAAATTGCCAGACCTTTCTTCCTAATCTGTCTTAGTCTGGAAGTCCCACTGAAGTTTGTCCAACACCACAGTAATATCCAAGCCTCCACTAACAGACGGGTGGTGGCTATGCAGGAGTTGCATTGAAATCTAGCATAAGTGTCCTACATGGGAAGGTTAGCATTCTGCTTTTAAACCACCACTGAACCCTCTCCTCATGGAGTTATGCTTATCTACACTGACTGGTTTTCAAATTATACTCCTGAATATATGTGTTAATTCTCTAAACTCACATGGAATATCATATATTGCTATATTTGAACTATTTCCTATATGGGTTTTGGATCCTACCTGACAGACTACATGCTGAAGACTGGAATGCAAAAAAGAATTTAAGAAGCAAATGGACATTTCCCCCAACACACCTTGAAGACCTCCACCAAACCTGTGGTTCCCTATCCAATAATTTCATCCACTCTTAGCACATCTCCTTAAATATTGCTGTGTCATCTGCAAGGATTGGAACCTCACTTCATACTTTTCCAGGTTGATCTTTATTTTAGGCTCCTTTACCATGTCAATGTTTATAAAGAAAGCATAAGATAATGGCAAAGTCCTCAGCTAATTTTTGCAATACTCATTCAACAAACATTCAATGAATTTGTTCTTTGTTAAAATAAGCACCGAAGGGAAAGTAATTTCTCTCCAGAAAGCAGGACTGTGACCCAGGAGTGGCCATCCACCTGGAGACCACTTATCTAAACTGAGAGCAAGGAACTTGTGAGGAGGTGAAGTGGCTTGTGGGTACCTGCCTTCGGAACTCAAAACTACAAAGTGACAGCAGACATCATACAAGCCAAAATCTCTGTAACAAGCCTTTTTATGACTATTCTCTTGACTAGTTAATCAAATCAAGGAGGCAAACATAGTAACCTAGCTAATAAGCATGTGTAGACCATTAGTTGAATATAGATTTATTCTAAATTTTTACCTTGTTACAGTAAAAATATATTCATGTGCATGTGCGCACTCACGCGAGCGCGCGTGCACGCGCACGCGCGCACACACACACACACACACACACACACACTAAAATTCAGACAATTCCATTTATTGCAGTATGACAGCTCTTATTTAATTTTGTTAATTTTATCTTAAGCTTGAGTTTAATAAATGAAGTAAAAGTTTGGACTTCACTAGTGAGTAATAGGTAAGTATTAATTATGTTCCTAGTGCCACAGGTATATAAGAGGAAATCTATTTTGGGGGACTTAGGATCCTACTACCTCCTAAGTCTCTACTCATAAAAGCTACATGGCATTTGTTAATGTTCTATAGTAAAGATTAATAACTCATTTCTTCAAATCTTACTTTCCTCATAGCAGTCTTTGAATGTGATATGCCCATAAATCTCATCTTGACGAAACCTAAAATTATAAAGTAGAGCTTGTCTGATTGAGATGTAACTACTGAACGAAAGTAGAGCCCCGTTCATCAAAAGTTTTACTTGGGTTTCTGAATAACTGTCACCATATTTCAGCTGAATATTATATAATCCAAAGCTATTTAATGGATAATAACATAAAATGTGATTGTAACATATTTCTTCAGTCCCAATCATTTGAATAGTTTGGATAATTCCAATGGTATGTTTTCAAGGAGAGACCCATGCATGAAAGACTAAAGAGGCATGAATATCATTAGGCAGAATTTTTCTAATTCAGTGGTGGTCTAGCAATAAAAATGCCTATACTTCACTAGTATTAATATATACACTATAAAATCTAAGCTTCTCTTATATTTGCAACTAGCCCCACTTACCACTGTGTTCATTTATTTTGCTTACATTAGTTTCTCTATAAAATGTCCATATTTATCCTTTAAAAGGAGAAGGAACAAATACCAGCAACAATACCAGTTTACTTAATCTCATCTATTTCCAAGAAGTGGGTATGTTTGATACTTTATTTTTAAAAGCATAAACATCAACCCAGAATCACCTAAAGGACTCTGCACCTCATGTTGGCTTAAAATACATGACAGCAATGCACAAAGAAAGCCAAATGTTAGTATCAATAAACCATGTAGGAAAATAAAGCCACAACACTTTAGTATTTGACCTTGCATTCTTAGGTTTGCTATTAATTATACCTATTCTCATTTATCAACTATTCCATTATATGGCATTTTGCATTTACAATAGTAAAAAAATGTATTATTAAACTCTTTTCTTCATTAACAGCATGTGTCTTGCAGCAATAAATGCCAAGGAGTGAGCCAAGAATAATACCAGCTGTGACAGTTAAAGTTATATGTCAACTTGCCTGGGTCGTGAGTTTCAGTGATTTGACAATTATGTAAAAGTGCAATTTGGCATATGTATAATGATGTAGTTTGACAGTTATTTAATGATGAAATTGGGAATGATGTAGTGACGTAATCATCCTCCCTTTCTTGCGTAATGTTGCTTTCCACATAGCCACTTGGTGTGTGGAGCCTTATCATGTCTTGTGAGGAATGGGTATAATTCTGAGAGTAATCTTTTGAGTGCCTATAACAATTAGGTGTTGAGCTACTGAAAATGGATTCAAGTAATATAATAATTTATCAAACAGAATACATTTATAAGTATAACTTATAACATAGTACCATAAATACTATGAAAGATGTAAAAAACATTGATTTAAAAAAGCCTCCTGAATACAATAAGAAGCCATGCAAACTAAAATGAGTTTCTGCCTCAAGCTTCACTCATTTGGCTAGCATTTGAGTGCGTATGTGTACCTGGCACTTGGGTAACCCAAGTGAGCAATGTCAAATGTGCTCCCTTGAACAGGTGGAAATGACAGAATTTAATGACTTGATAAAATCCCAAAGTTATGTTATAGGAAGGAGAGATACAAGATTAAAATGTGTTAAAAAAGAAAAAAAAGAAAAGCTTGGAAGAACTCTGGAAGTCCTAATCTACAACATAAAGTCTTTCAAGCGTTCTGAAAAAATCTAAAGCCAAGAGAGGATAAAACAGCTGAATGGGATCTTCTAAGAATTAAATCCTATTCACAGCCTTAAACTTCTCCAACAGGATAAAAAGAGAAGAAGAAAGAACAGAGAGAGAGAGAGAGAGAGAGAGAGAGAGAGAGAGAAAGAAGAAAGCGCTCTCTGAGGATTGGAGGTGACAGGGGGCTGGGTCTGACAATGAGTTGGGAAGACAGCTGGGAAAAGCACGGAACAGAAAGTACAAAGACCCTGCTGTGGGAAGAAGCAAGGTGGGGAGAAAATGGAACAAAAGGAAACATCTGAGCTGTTACGGAGAGATCAGATTGTGTAGTGAGGCTGAAAGGGTCTATGGAACCCATCCGTATAGTCCTTAGATATTTAGATATGTTTTCATTTCTTCAGCACCATGAAGAAGTGCGGGAGTTTCAGTCATAAGCATTTTAGAGCGGAAAAATGAGATCTCAAAAGACGAAGCATGGCTGCTTGAGCCAAGTTTATAAGATGAGATAGTCAAGTGAGGTTTAGAAATAGATTGGTGATTAGCAAGTTTCTGCTCTGTGTAACTGAAGAGAGATTGATATCCTTCATTGAGAAATCTGAGGTTTCAGGAGGACAGGAATTACAGGTTTTGTTTAGAGTGAAATGAGTTTGAGATACTTTGAAGATGTCCCAGAAGAAATGCCAAGAAGACACCTAGATATGTGAGTCTGTAACTCGGAAGTAAGACTGCAGATGTAACCAAATGTCTTCTCTACAGGTTAGCTGATGAGATGGACTTTGATGAGTGGACATAATTAGGAGATGAAAGGCCGTATATAACTGGACGTAGTGAATTCCTAACTTATAATTAAACATAGGAAACTCTGTTCGAATACTAAACACTAGCTATTCTCCCCCGATGTCCTTCGAGTTTTGTCCTATACACCTTGCAAAATGTCTGTTTGATGTTTGTACACATCACATTACTGTCAGGTAAATCCTCTTCAAGTAAATAATTATTAGTTTGCTTTTCTTAAAAAAATGTGTCTAATATTTGGGCATAGCCTTGTTTTCCTACTGAAACTGTGCCAAAGCATTTCTAATACCAATGCTCAAGCTTTATTTGAAAGTCAAAAACCCAAATGCTCTAAAATTGAGACGAGTTTGTGTTTTTTTTTTGTTCTGACTTATTTTGTTGGGTTGTTGTTTTGTTGTGGTGTGCTGGTTGGTTTTTTTAGTGGTGTTTTAAAAAAAAAATTTTTGCATAAAACTTGTCACTTGGTGGCAAAATTGTATCTGAAATGAGGTGAGGTAATTAGAAGGTCTCATTACCCCACTTAGAATGCTCTGATTGCCGAGTGGGGAATGAACTATGCTGTCAACCCAAAGGCAGGTGGTTTGACTCCACTACTTCCTCTGAGAGACATATGCAATATAATTTCATGCAATCTACAGCTTCTGAAGACCTATTTAAGCTATAAATCTATTCTAACTTCAGTGGAAATGAGAATTATTCTTGATCCCATTTGGTCTAAGTATTTCTTTATTTGCTACATATAACAATATGTTAGTTTATGAAACAGTGCCTTGGACGTTCAAACAAAACATAGTATATGTACTGTCAGTCTCACACACTGGGGATTCTGTGTTTCCGGTACACACTAGCACTAGATTTTCGGCTAATACACTTGGCATCTTGCTTTTCTTATTGAGGGGATACCATGTGCACAAGATCATGCTGTTTACTTTGTGTATGTTCTCTTATTTAATTTCAGGCTCATAAAACAAGAACTCAAATGTATTTCCAAAATTATGTAAGAGAGTTTCACCACCATGATTATTTTATTTTAATTTGCTAATTCATGAAACATGTAAATGGTACATATGGTAGGTCTTAGTGAAATTATAAGATAAGGAAGTACAACCTGCAGCTCAAAAAAACCCAAGTGATTAACGACTGAATGACTTGTCCAGGTTCAACATTTTATGTTGTTAGAATATTACACATACTCAATATATTGTATGTAATGCTTCAGGATATATTTATGTAAGTTAATACAATCAAGAATTTTTTTAAAAGCTAAAATTGCCATACAATTCAATCGTTTTCTGTAAATGTGAAAGCATACAATTTAATTACGTAAGGTTGGTTAAAAAAATATTTAAAATTTCTTTTAAAAAATCTTTGCTTGTATTAGAGCTTAATCATTAATATTATTAATAAGACTTAAAAGACATTCTGCATTTTAAAGGTCAACAGTTGTGTTTAGATGCTGCTTTACACTTCACAGATACTTCTGAGTTAATACAAGGTTTTCATGTGATCCTCAAAAATACTATTTTTCATACTGAGTATATGACCTTTGGATATAATTTTCATTATCAAGTCATGAGTGTTCTTTCAAGGATGCAGAAAATAAAAGAGAAACAAGGCTGACTTCTCTTAAAGGTCATATTTCAAATATCTTAGAACTCATCACTGCTTTTTCTTTAAAGCCTCTACATATTCTAAAATAACTCTAAAACCCACCAGTTGAAATACTTAGGATTAAAAACCCCAGCGCCTCTATAATGCTGGTCATCATCTATCATCCCATTGCAAGTACTATACTTATAATTTTTATTGCAACTTAATAGTTGGGTTTGAAATAATATCAATATACTGTCACCCTATAGAGGCTTTACACAATAAAGTTGCAGGCCCATTATGCAATTGAATTTATAACAAATAAACTTGTACATTTATGTATAAAAGGATCTTAAAGATCTTGTCCTGAAAAAAATCTAAACAATTAAAATGGTGTTACAGTACTTGCAATTTAAAAACTTTCTTATATCTTTTATCTGTCTACTTTAAAGGATGGATATATAGTCATCAATTAATAAAGTCACTTTTGTTATAATAAAATGCCATCATTAGAACTGCAGCATTCTAGTCTAGCCATTTTACAAAGAATATGATTGGGGCATTTTAGGTAGTTAAATATTAAAATAACCTAATTGAAAATGAGACTTTGAAATTTTTCATTTTGATTGACAAACTGCAGAAAATGGCTTTGTTTCCAATGTATGTTTCTAACTCAATCCTCATGGATATTACCAATTTTACAGAAGAAAAGGTAAAATTTATTTTCTCTATCTCTCTTTTACTTAACTGGTAAATATTATCCGTGTTGGCTCTCTAAATTTTCAGAAACCTGTGTTATTAGTATCTAAATAAATAAAATTCATCATGAAATTCAACCTTGTTGTAGGAAAAGTCTTCAGTTAAGTATGTGTAGTGGTTTCACATTGTCTTTGAGCACTGAAGAATACTTACATTGAAATCATTCTTGTGTTTTAAGGTATGTGGTTACAGAAAGTTCATAACCACGAAACATTAATTCATTTGAAGACAGAACCTCATGGACCAACGCAAACCCAAAGGGAAATCATGAATAGCCAGAATTACAGTGGGAGCAAAGCATTCCAGTGATGGAAAGAAACTTGTTTACATCCCATTTTATAGATGGAAAAATGAAGGTTCAAAAGCTTTCAAATTTTCTCCTAATTACACAAGCAAAATGTGAGCTCAATTTCTACTCTTTTGAAGAGCATTCTTTTTTGACTGTAAAGGATGTCAGCTTAAAAAGCAACACATTCCTATCAACAAATGAATAGATAGAGAAGCTGCGGTATATTCACACAATGGAATACTATGCAGGATTGGAAAAACAAGGAACTCATGAAATATTATGCAAAATGGATGACCCTGGAGGACATTATGCTGAGTGAAATATCTCAGTCACGGAAGGACAGATATTGCATAAGGCCACTGTTGTAAAACGGGACTCACATCAGGGTTGAGGGAAGACAGAAAAGGAGGAGAGGAATGATGTGTGTTGCATTGAAACAGATGAGGGAAAGAACTGTTTAAAAGGGATATATGAATGGGTATTCTTGTCATTATAGGAGTCCAGAGTGAAGGCTGCATAATGGAGTGGACTTGGGGCAGGGTGGGGAGGGGGGTATTGCATAACAATGAAAGAGTTTTTCTTTTTCTTTTCAAGGAGAAGAGTGATTTTGCGGGGGAGATGGTGGGCAGGGAGAAATGTGCAACAATCAATGACTGGAAACTCGAAGTCTCTGTAAACTTTCATTAACATTAATTAAAAAAAATAAAGCAACACATTTTGACTCCAGACCCCAAATAATCATGTCAAAGTCGTTGCCAACAAGTCAGTTCTATCAGGCTCTCCATCAAGTTTCTCAGACAATCGTGATGAGTGGATCGAGCCAACTCAGGGGGCAGCTTTTGGCTTTGCACCGTAACTCACTCACTAAGCCACCAGAGCTCCCTAGTCCAACATCGTTGCTGCTGTTGTTCTTATGAGACTTCATGTCAGAAGAAACTCATAGCCGAGCTTGCAGTGGGTTTTCTGTCTATCACACAGGAGGAGAGTGCCCGTCTTTCTCCCACAGAGCCATGGATGGAGTCTCGCTGCTTACAAAGCACTGACAGCTCAGGTCCTTACCACTAGGCCACAGCTGGAGAGATGGGAGAATGTATTCTATCTATATAACAATAAATCAACTGAAAAGTTTCTAAAAAAAATATTCGGAGTTGCTGTATTAGCTCCCAAATTAGTGAGTAGTAACTTCATTCACTCATGTGCTGCTTGTTATTACATTCCATAGAGTTGACTGACTCACATTAACATCAGGTGAACAGATTTAAATGCTGCGCAGTGCTGTCGCATCCTCACATCTCCACTGTAAAGCCCATTGCTGTAGTCACTGTGTCACCTCATTGTGTACAAATTATGGATGTTGTTGTTGTTATGAGTCATTGAGTCACTTGTAACTCATAGTGACGCTATGTCCAACAGCTCTGAACCCTGCTCTATCTTGAGCTCCAATTTCATTGTCTCTAACACATTACCCCAGTCACAGAGTAAATCCATCTCATCCAGGGTCTTCCTCTCTTGAATTGTCCCTCCATCCTTCCAAGCATGATGTCCTTATCCACGGACTGGTTCCTCTAGGCAACATGCCCAAAGTATGTGATATGGAGCTTCAAAATCCTTGTCTCCAAGGAGCAGACTGTTATACCCTCATCAGGACAGAACTGTTTGTTCTCTTAGCAGTCCACAATATATTCAGTTCTCTTCTCCAACACCAGAATTCAAAGACATCAATTTTTCTTCTAACATCCTTAGTCATTTTCCAGCTCTCTAACACATAGCAAATAATTGCAAAGATGATGGGCTGGATCAGGCACACCTTAGTCTCTAAGCTGACATTGTTGCACTTCAGTACTCTGCAGAGGTCCTTGCCAAATTTTCCCAGTGTAATTATTTTTTTCCTGGCTGCTGGTACCAAGAATGTTGATTGTGAGGCCAAGCAAACTAAAGCTGCTAACAATCTCAATCTCTTCTCTGTCTAATCATGCTGCTGCCAATAGGCCTAGTGATGAGAATCTTTCTATTCTTGATATTGAATTCAATCAGCATCAAAGACTGCAATCCTTGACCTTCTGCAGCAAATGCCTCAGGTCCTTCTCAGTTTCAGCAAGCCAAGTTGTGTCATCTGAATAACGCAGGTTGTTGTTGAGTCTTCCTCCAATCCTAATGCCACAATCCTCCTCATAAAGTCTAGATACCAGATAATCTTTCCACATTTAGATTGAAAAGGTATGGAGAAAATATGCATCCTTGACATACACCTTTCCTGATATTGAATCTTACAGGGTTTCCTTGCTCTTTTCTGATGACTGCTTCCTGGTCAAAGTAAAGGTTTTGCATAAACACAAAGAAGTGTTCTGGGATTCCCATTCTTCTCAAAGTCAGACACAGATTGTGGTGATCCAGTCAAATGCCTGTGCATAGTCAATGAAAAACAGACATTCCTCTAGTATTCTGTGCTTTCAGCTAAGATATGTTAGATGTTAGATGGCTAACATTGGCTGTACTGTCCCTAGTACCACAGCCTCTTCTAAATGGAGCCTGCACATCTGGCAGCTCTCTACTGATGTGCTGTTTAAGTCTTTTTTGGATATTTTGCAGCAGTATATTTTCTTGCATGTGATATTGATGATATTGTCTGATAATTTCCACAATCTATCAGATCATCTTTATTTGGAAAGGAAATAAATATGGAACTCTTCCAGTCAGTTACCCAACCAGTTGTCTTCCAGAGTTCTAGAATACTTAATTGTGCTCATGTAGAACTTGGGCGTAGATTAAGAGACAATTTTTGAAAAACAAGGGAAAAAAATCACATGGTTTAAAATTAAACTGCCGAAGACACAATGATCTGTGTCTGCCAGTTTGTGGGTTAGCAGCGTAACTCTCCAGACTGGAGGCCACTAGAACTCCCTCCTTAAACAGTTGCTGTTGTTGGTACTTACCATCTAGTTGGAACCAACTCACAGCTGACCCGCTAGTGGAATTTTCGAGACAGTAGAGTGTATGGGAGGAGATTGACTCTGTCTTTTCTCTCCTGGAGTAACTGGTGGATTAAAAATCATTGCCTTTCACCACACTAACAAAGCAAAGAACAAGAACCACAAAAACCTATCCATTGATGGATAAAAGGCCTTTGACAAAAATCCAACACCTTTTCTTGATTAAAACAGTCAACAAAATAGGATTAGAGGGGAATTTCCTCAACATAGTAAAATGTATATACAAAACTGAAGAGTCAATGTTGTTCTCAATGGAGAAAAATTAAAGGCATTCCCTTTGAGAACAGGAACAGGGTAGGGATGCCCACTATCACCTCTTCTATTCAATATTGTATTAGAAGTCTTATCAATAGCAATAAGACAAGATAAAGAAATAAGAAGTATCCAAGTTGGCAAAGAGGAGGTAGAATTATCTCTATAGGCAGATGATATGATATTATACTTAGGAAACCCTAAACACTCAGCAAGAAAATGACTGGACATAGTTGACAGATTCAACAAAGTGGCAGGATACAAGATCAACATAGAAAAATCAACTGGATTTCTCTACAGTGACAAAGAGAATACAGAAATGGAGCTAAGAAAAACATCACAACAACTAATCAAAAGATCAAATACTTGGGTGAAATCCAATTAGAAATACAAAAGATCTATTCAAAGAAAATTATAAAACATTACTACAAGGAAAAACAAGAGACTGACATCAGGGTTGGGATAAGAAAAACTGGATATAAATTACGCATACTGCATTGAAACAGATGAGGGAGAGAACAGGTCAAACAAGATATATGATAGGGTATTATGATTATCACAAGAGCCAAGAATGATGGTTGCATAGTGGAGTGTACTCAGGGTGGGGCAGGAGGGTGGGGATTATATACAAATGAAGAAATTTTTCATTAACTTTTCAAAGAGAAGAGCAAACTGGGGTGGGGGGACAGGGAGAAAAGTGCAACAATGAATGAATGGAAATCCAAAATATCTGTAAATGTTCATTAAAATTAATAAATTTTTTTTTTAAAAAAAACAAGAAAAAAGACTTCGTGAAATGGAAGAATATACCTTTCTCTTGGATAGGAAGACTCAATATTGTAAAAATGACAATTCTACCAAAGACTATTTACACATTCAATGCAATCCCAATACAAATACCAATTTCATTCTTCAACGAGATAGAAAAAGCAATTTCCAATTTCATTTGGAATGGAAAGAGACTGAATAAGTAAATCACTCCTTAAAAAGAAAAACAAAGTAGGAGGTATCTCACTCCCTGATTTCAAATCCCACTACACTACTGTGGAGATCAAGACAGCATGGTACTGGTATAATGACAGACACATAGATCAATGGAATAAAATTGAGAACCCAGATATCAGCTCATCTATCTTTGATAAACTAATCTTTGACAAGGAGATGAAATCAGTTAAGTGGGGAAATGAAAGCCTTTTAAACAATTGGTGTTGGCAAAATTGGAAAACCATCTGCAGAAAACTCAAGACCCACACCTCACACCATCTATGAAAACCAACTCAAAGTGAATCAAGGACCTAGAACTAAAACCAAAGACTATAAACTTCACTAGAGAAAAGCTTAGAAGAACTCTAGGAGCCCTAATCCACAACATAAATAGTCTTCCAAGCATCCTGAAAAGTCTACAACCAGGAGAGGATAAAAGAAATGAGTGGGACCTTCAAGAATCAAATCCCTATGCACATCCAAAAACTTCTCCAACAGGGTAAAAAGGAAAGACACAGACTGGGAAAAAATATTTGGTAATAACATGTCTGATAAGAGACTTATATCTAGAATTTATAGAATACTCGAGCACCACAACAAGATAAAGGTAAACAAACCAATTGAGAAATGGGAACAGGATATAATCAGACACTACACCAAAGAAGACATTCAGATGGCGAATAAACACATGAAGAAATGTTCAAAATCTCTAGCTCTAAGAGAGATCCATATCAAAACAACTATGAAATATCCTCTCACCCCAGTAAGATTAAGATAATTCAATAGAGCAGCAAACAGCAAATGCTAGAAAGATTGTGGAGAAACAGGAACCCTTATTGACTGTTGGTGGGAGAGTAAAATGGGGCAACCACTATGGAAGGCAGTATGGCACTTTCTTAAAAAGTTGGAAATAGAAATACCATTTGACCCATCAGTTCCTCTACTGGGAATATACGCTAAAGAAACCAGAACTGCTACCCAAGCAGATATATGCACACTTATGTTATTGCTGCTTTGTTCACAATACAAAGAGCTGGACACAACCCAAGTGCCCATCAACAAATGAATGGATAGAGAAGATATGGTATACTCACATAATGGAATACTATGCAGCACTGAAAAACAAGGAACTCATGAAATAGTATACAAAATGGGTGACCCTGGAGGACATTATTTTGAGTGAAGTATCTCAGTCACAAAAGGACAAACACTGCATAACGCCATTGTTATCAAACAGGACTGACCTCAAGTTTGGGGGGAAAATAAGAAAAGAGGGGATAAATAATGTACACTGAATTAAAACAGATGAGAGAGATAACTGTTTAAAAGGGATATATGATTAGATATTGTTCGCATGACAAGAGTCCAGAATAAGAGCTGCATAGTAAAGTGGACTTTCATTGCATAACAATGAAAGTATTTTTTTTTTCAAAGAGAAAAGTGAATGGGGGAGAGGGGTCAACAGGGAGGAAAATGTGCAAAAATGAATGAATGGAAATCCAAGTTCTCTATAATCTTTCTTTAAAATCTCAATTAAAAAAACTAAAAAACATAAGAAACACCATTGCCTTTAAGTTACCAGCACAATTCCTTACCACCGAGTCAACAGAGATCCCAAAATAGTTGTTGTTGTTGTTGATTTTAGGTGCCACCAAGTCTAGTAAGACTCATATGACCCTATAAACAACAGATATAAAGCTTGTCCTTCCCTCTGCTTTCTTTCATTTTTGACATACTAGAGCCCAATGCTGCAGTCACTGTCTTAATTCATTTTCTTGAGGTCTTCCTCTCCTTCTCTGAAGCTCCATTTTTCCAAGCATGATGTACCTCTCCAAGAGATATAATTGAATATCCAAAGTACAAGAGATGAAGCTTTGTCATCTTGCCTCCAAGGAACACTCTGGCTATACCTTCTTCAAGATTAAAACATTTGATTTTGGGGCAATACCTGAGATATTCTATAATCTTTTCCAACACCACAACTCAACAACATCAATTCTTCTGTTATCATTTATTCATTATCCAGTTCTCTCATGTATATCAACTAATTCAGAAAACCATGGCATGAATCAAGTGAACCTTACTTAGAAAATCAGTGATTTATTGATTGAGCAAATCTGCTGTCAGGGACCTAAACATTAGTGATTATTAAAGTTTTCTACCTTTAAAATGGAAAAAAAATACTTTTTAATGGTAACACAATGCTTTTGAGAGAACAATGTACTAGTTACCCCAGTAAGTTACTGTCGAGGGGTCTAAATTTGTACATGTCGTTCACATGTCTTAAAGTACTAATCTTAAATGTATAAGAGTTGAAAAATTAAGATAATCACTGAGACACTAGTAACAGTACTTTTGCAATGTTGGGTGAGGTTGTTGTTGTTGTGGTGGTGGTGGTGTACCATTGAGTCAGAACCAACCCATAGCTGACCCTCCAGAGGGTTTTCAGAGGCAGTTAATCTCACAGAAGGAGATTGCCCATTCTTCTCCTGCAGAGCAACCAGTGGGATTCAAACCACATGTCTTCAGGATTGCAGTGCAGCTTCTTGTCACTAGGCCATTAGAGTTCTCTAGGGTGCAGTTGAATCCATTTCAATTCAGTTAAACTAAAGGACAGAATGTTGCTGTTGTTATGCGTCATCAAGTACAATTCCTCAAAATCCCATGAACAATCAATCTGGGCATTCTCAAGACCATTGCTGCAGTCATCGTGTCAACCCTCCTGGTTGAGAATGTTCCTTTCTTTTGCTCTCCTCCACCTTCTAGAATATGAAGTCCTTCTCCAAGGAATAACCTCTCCTAGCAAGATGCCCAAAGCTTCCATGGAAAACTGGCCACACTCTCTCCAAGGCGAATCTGTTTGTTCTTTTGACAGTCCATGGGATCCTCAGCCTTCTTCTCCAACACCACAGCTCAAGGCACCAGTTCTTTCATTGTCATCTTTAGCCACTGTGCAGCTCTCAGTTGCATATAGCAAGTGACTGGAATATCTATGGCCTGTGCTATCCCGACAGCACGGGATAGAGCTACCTTTGAGTTTCCTGAGTAGCTCTGATAAGTAGTGCCTTACAAGTTGTGCTGTTAACAGAAGGGGCAGTGGTTCAAATTCACCAGCTCCTCTGAGAGAGGAAGATGAGCAGTAACCTCCTTCGAGGATTTATAGCTGTGGAAAGTTGATAGTCACAATGAATCAGAATACCCTCTACCTCAGTGGGTCTAGGGGTTTTGTAATGTCCTGGGCTGTAATTTTCATGGGAACAGATCATCATGTATTTTTCCTGTAGAAGCTATTCGCCAACTTTTGCTAAGCACAAATATTTAACAAATGCACCATCGGGATTCCTTTCTACAAAGGAGAGAAACAGAGAATTTAAACATATGTCCCTGATGGCCTCCCTATCAACTAGTTGCTATTCTGTTGACTCCAGTGCCTGGTGAAGCCGTTCTTCTGAGTGGACCTCTGTTTCAAGGGGTTTTCAAAGCTTGCTATTTGGAAGTAGATTGCAGGTCTCTCTGCAAAGGCACCTCTGAGGGGGCTCAAGCTGATAGTTCTTCATTTACCATTTACACTAGCCACATACTTCCTGGAGCACTCCTTGAACGCTGGGATTTGGTACAGTTCCCTTTTTCACACATATCTAAGTGCTGCATTGCTAAAAACAAATCATGCAATGATTTGAAAACATAAACTTTCCACCACAACAAGATAAAGGTAAATAATCCAATAGAAAAATGGGCACAGGATATAAACAGACACTTCACCAAAGAAGACATTCAGATGGCTAACAAGAACATGAAGAAATGTTCAAAATCCCTAGCTCTAAGAGAAGTGCAAATTAAAACAACTATGAGATCTCATCTCATCCCAGTCAGAATAGCAAAATTTAACAAAACAGCAAGCAACAAATGCTGGCGAGGTTGTGGAGAAACTGGAGCCCTTATTCACTGTTGGTGGGAGTGTAAAATGGTTCAACCACTGTGGAAGGCAGTATGGCGCTTTCTCAAAAATTTACAAATAGAGATACCATTTGACCCAGCAAATCCACTACTGGGAATATACCCCAAAGAGACCATTACTGACATCCAAGCAGATATATGCACACCCATGTTTACTGCAGCTTTGTTCAGAATAGCAAAGAGTTGGAAACAACCTAAGTGCCCACCAACAAACGAATGGATAGAAAAGCTATGGTATATTCACACAATGGAATACTACGCTGCATTGAAAAACAAGGAACTCATGCAATACTATTCAAAATGGGTGACCCTGGAGGACTTTATTCTGAGTGAAGTATCTCAGTCACAAAGGGGCAAATACTGCATGGTGCCACTGTTGTAAAACAGACTGACCTTGAGGTTGGGGAGAGACTGAGCAAGATGGGTTCAATAAAATATACTGCATTGAAACAGATGAGGGAGAAAACTGTTTGAAAGGGATATGTGATTAGGTATTTTTGTCATGACAGGAGACTAAAGAGAAGGCTACATGTTGGAGTGGACCTGGCGGAGGGTTTCTAAAACAATGAAAGAATTTGTCTTTTACTTTTCTAAGAGGG
Organism: Elephantulus edwardii; assembly: GCF_000299155.1. Classification (NCBI taxonomy): domain Eukaryota; kingdom Metazoa; phylum Chordata; class Mammalia; order Macroscelidea; family Macroscelididae; genus Elephantulus; species Elephantulus edwardii. The sequence goes on from NW_006399772.1 coordinate 20,351,849, forward strand.
TAGTGTACTAAGGGGGAGGGTTAGGAGGGGAGAAAAGTGTAACAATGAATGAATGGGGAAAACCCCAAAAACCAAACATAAAATTTCAAAGAAAAGTAAGTTTCCTTCCTCTCTATTTAATCACAAAAATACCAAAAAGGGATGTTGTACTTTAACCTAAGAAAAATATAATTATCAATCTAGTTTAAGAAAAGTATCATTAAGAAATGTAAAATCATCACTGAGGTTTTCACCCTAACTTTAATCTAATCTTACTGATTTAACAAAAGTGCTTAAGACAGAAAGAAAGCTCCAAGTTCTATACAGCTTTCAACATTCTTTGGGGAGAGTTTTAATTAGGAGAACATTAGAGAACAACACATAAATAAGTCTGTCAAGCAATAACAGGAAATTTCAAATTTTCAGCATAAATACATCAGGACAGTCAACTAGAATAAACCAGAATTTATAAAAATAAGTTTACAGAATTATTCTATATTATTATTACTTCATTATATTTGCACATAAAACGTAATATAATAAATGATAATTTTTTTCATCTTTATACTGTTATTCTTGTCTCTACCAAACAAGAGCCTATTTCTGAATTTTCTATGGTGATACCAGGATAGATAAATAGAGTCCCGTTATTAAGAAGGATTTTAAATAATAATAAAATAGATTGTTTTGACTTTTTTTCAGAGTAGGGGATTTTCTCCCTTCTTTTTCATAATTTCTCCACAAATGCTTCTCCTTGTTGAAGGTCAAGCTTGTCTTACCATAAGTCACTAATGATTGAATTAGTAATCTCATACCTGAGAAATTATTTGCTGTCATGCTCCTATCATCAACCCTTCAAAAGAGTCAGTAAATATGAAATACCTTATTAGGACTCAGCCAAGTTATAGGAGAGTTTCAAATACTAAACTCTCTGTGTGCATAGGGGGAAAACAGCTGTGTTGTAACCTATAAATATATTGCCAGCACTCGCCAGCATCGAGACATCTCACTCTAGGAGTCAAACGCTGAATGTGTCACTTTCAAACTTCTCTCACTGGTCCCAGGAAAATAAGTGCAGATTTCAAATAAAGTTATTTAAAGTCGATCCTGGTATACAGCCACCCACGTCCTCCAAAGTTAAATTTTCCAGTTAGGCTGTCTGCAGTCAATCTGACCACTTCACCCAATCTGACAGGCAAGTAAGTCAAATAAGCAGTCACAGGAGGCCACAAATCTGTCAAAATGGTTTTTTTAACTGGTGATTAGTTCTTGACTGACTTGAGCCGTCAAGTTAATCAAAACAGTCAAAGCAGGGTTCCCATGTACACACAGTCTTAGCTCTTCCTGTTATAGTGGGTAGTTCCTGTTTATATAAGGCAGTGCCAGGTTACCAACATCTGACTTACTTACACCTCCTACTTGCCCTTTAACTTTATGTAAATTTGTAGTCACTTTGAAATGAGTGGTCTTACCCTAAGGTGTCACTGATTCAGGCCATGGTCTTTTCAGTCACTTGATATTGCACCTAAAAGCTGGACAATGAATAAGGATAGCAGAAGAAGAAAGGATGCCTTTGAACTGTGGTGTTGAAGTAGAGTACTGAATATCTCATGGACTACCTAAAGAATAAACAGACATGTCTTGGCAAAGGTGCAGCGAGTGTTCCTTGAAGGCAAAGATGGAAAAGATTTGTCTCACACACTTTGGGCATGTTGCTAGGAGAGGTTATTCCTCGGACAGCGATGTCATGCTTGGAAAGGGGGAGGGATGGTGAAGGAGAAGAAGACCCTCAACCAGGTGGAATGACAGCGGCAAGGCCTTGAGTGTGTCAGTGATTGTGAGGGTGGCACAGAACAGAGAGGGGTTGGCTCTATTGTTCATAAGGTCTCTATGAGCAGTGTTAGACTCGATGACACCTAACACCACCAACCCTACAAGCAACAAATCCTTCCTCATAATCAACTTCACTTACTGCACATACAACTTTTCACTTTAAGGCTTGTGAAAATTAAATTCACCGGCTGAGGGATGACTGGGTAAGAACCATGGGGCTTAATAGGGATAAGAAGGGAGGGAAAGTGTAATAAAAAAATCAATAAAGAGATAAATTGGGTGAAAGGAAAGAAACACACAATAAAGGGTTGATCATATGTTGTAATAAATCAATTACATTAATCACATCATCAATGTTCCAAAAGTCTATGAATGCTTATATGAAAAATCAATATGATTTATAATCCACATAAATAAAAAAGAATAATAAATTAAAAGCCTAAGCAAAAAATAATAGACTAGTTGGGTAAAAAAATCAATATACAGTAAGGGTATATACAGTATACAATTATTGTTGCTATTATGTGCCATCAAGTCACCTGTGACTTATAGTGACCCTGTGTACAAAAGTTCTGAAGCCTGCCCTGTCTTGAATCAGTCTCACTGACTCTGACACACCTACCCCAATTGCTTCAGTTACTCTATCAATCCATCTCATCTGGGGTTTTCCTCTCCTGCACTGTCCTTCCACCCTTGCAAGCATGATGTTCTTCTCCAAGGACCAGTCCCTCCTGACAATGTACCCAAAGTATTTGAGGCAGAGCTTCTAAATCCTAGACTCCAAGGAGAAGCTTGACTTCACCCTCTTCAAGACAGTCTTATTTGTTTTCTTGGCAGTCCATGGTTTGTTTAGGATTCTTCTCCAGCTGGAAAAAGATGGGCATTCTCCTTTCATGCAATTGACAGCCCCAAAAAACACACTGGAGGGTCAGCTATAAGTTGGTTCCGACTTGACAGTACATAACATATCAAAATGTGTATAAATGATTAAATGATTTTGTAAGCTATAAATCAGAAATAACCTAATAGCATGAGACAGTATACTATATGTCTAATCAACAATAACAGATTTCTAGCTCTTCCAGTAAAAAATTTGACAGTATTTGTGATTTCACCAAGACACGTTTGGCATTCCAAATTAATCAGAAGTACCAGAAAAAAAAATCATGCATTTTCCTGTCACATCTAGAAGACTGTTCTTTCCACTTCCTACATTGTTACCATGTATTCCAAAAGATTAAAATCCTTGAAAACAAAACCTACATGGAGAATACAGCAGTATGAAATACTAACTCAGCAAATAACACTGTGCGAAGTACCCCTAATTAAAGATGGCTCAACCATCAGCTACTATCCCCCCTCAGTCACTGCTCAGAAACAACTCATAGCTGACCCTCTGACGTGTTTTTGAGGTTGTAAATTATGAAGGAGCTGTCGGTGAGTTTGAACCAGCAAAGGTGTACAGTCCTTGGTTTAACAGCACAACTGACTAAGGACCAGGGCACAAAACTCCACAACCAATATCCTAGAAACTAAAAATTATTGTGACATCAGATCAGTTTTATGCTGTTTCCACTGGTGATTTTTTCGGCCATTAATCGAAGAAATTATATCAGATGATAACATGTAAGTAAAACCAAAAGTCTTTGAAGGAGCTTGAATGAGTGCTACCTCTCTCTGGGTGTCATTGGAAACCCACGCTTCCAGCTAAAATTCAACCTCAGAGGGTGTAATCCTACATACAGGATTAACATCTCAGGAGATCTGCCCTAGGTCAGTTCATCTCTCTGTGACGCCTTATCCTCTAGATGGAAATAAAAACAGTGAACTCTCTTAAATGTGCCCCGTGGTCTGATTAAAGATTGAAAAGGGCTCTAAAAACCCACAGCACTCCCAGGGAAAAATGCTAAATATCATTATCATTATTACACCAAATGCCATAATTTGGTCTCCTCAGATTCCCTTTTTATGTAGATTCCATCAAACTCTGACTTTTGACTTTTTGCCTCTCTGACCAAATCTCCAATGACAAAGCAAAGGGAAATGTTGAGGCAATTAGAAGGAAATGGAATCAATTAATTCTCTTTTTTAGTGGAGACCTGGCCTCCGTGAACTAGTTTAACCAAAAATAATCAATGACCTTTCTCTGACCAAACGGAAGCAAATCTACTTGATATTTGTCACTGGTTATCCATCTAGTGCTTCAACATTAATGAGTCTTTCCACTTTGCACCTTTCTTTTATAAAATAGTGCTGTCTATTCTGGGTCCCTTGTCACCTCTCCAACAGCTATTTTTGCAAATCTAATACAGTCAAAAGACTCGTTATCCATGTATGGCCTCCGAACCATTTTTAGCACAACATTGATTCCCGGTTTTCTCCAGTCCTTTTCCACTAAAAGTGAATTTTTTTTTTCAATTTTCTGCTGCAAAGATGTGATCTTGTCCAAAATGAATAAAAGAGTCTACTAAAGATATGGTTAAAAGTTCTCAAGAAAAGATAGCATAACCTAGCTAAGTCTAAGTATCTTGCATACCTAGAACCAAGGATCATCTTAGTTACTCACTGATGACCTTCAGAAAGTTCCTTAGCTTCCAATAGTCTCTCTTCTGTAAATAGTGGAGTTATAAACAATATTTGCTACAGAGACTTAATACAAGTATTGCCTCAATGGTATGATACAAGGGAAGTTTTAGCACATAACGAGAGATCAGTCAATATTCTTGGTTGGGATTCTAATATTCATAGCAACCTTATGTACAACAGATCCAAGGCGCATGCCCAGTTCTCACACTCTGATGTGTTCTATTATCAAGAGTTTCATGCAATATATTTCACATAACACAGCTGCTACTGATGCTCGGTAAGTTCTCCTAGATGATTACTTGTCAAGCAAGAGTAGTTAACCAAACAATACTTCCGGGTGGGTCCCGGCAAAAGATTTAATATTTTAGTTTGTAGTTATCTTCTTTTGTTTGTAAATTGTCCTTTAGTTTATAAAGTATGTTCTTCATCCTAGCATAGATTAGAATGTATTTGCTTATTGCTTTGTGGTTGTTGTTATTTGCTTTGCCTTTAGGCAAATAAATCTGAAGCAGCTGGTCAAAAGTGTTGTCCTACCTCTCACTGTGTGGGTTATAGGACTAAATTCTAGTGAATTTAGAGATAGCTTATAACATCAGGTGCTTCGTGCAGAAACAAGTAGAAATGCAAGAGATGTGGTTGTTTACTTTGAGAAAATATAGGAGAGTATACATGACCCATGAAAAACAACCAAATGGGTTACTTCCAATACTATGCAAAGTTAGTCATTCTCTCTTTTCTCTTGCTCTGAAGGTTTTTTCCTAAATTGATGTCCTCTGGGTCTATGTTCACAGAAGAGAATCAAGAGGGGAAAGTAAGATATATGCAATCATAGTGTGTGGTTGTGTTAGTGCTCTGAAAATCTATCAGAAATCAGGGCTTAGTTGTCTCTTAGGGGGAAAAGAGAAGTTCTCTCTTTGGGCTGGATCTCTAAGTTAACTGCTCCTGTATGAAATATGACTTTTGCTATCTTAAGAGCTAGACTTCAGGGACAGGAGACCCAAGCTTTAAGCACCAACAGGACCCTCGTCCTTCACGGGCCCAGTCTCAACTCTTCGCTCTTCCCTTTAGATGTTACTTCAACTTAACACTTTCAGAAACGCACAGACACTTGTCTAAAGTCACATGGAGAGTTAGAAGCTAGCTGAAAATGCTGAACTTCTTTCTGACTTCCCATTTCACATTGTGTTCTATCAGCACTAAACCAAGCAACCACACAGAAATCACTAAATCATTTACAGATATTTCTGGGCAATTGGCTAACGAACTAACTTACGGTCAATTTACATTGCTGTCTTCACAGTCGTGAAAAATCCTCCTACTTCATTTCCTACAAAGCCCTTGTACAGAGTCAATTCTTATCACTCCTTGGAGTTACATACTTGAAATCACCGTTAACACTGCATTAGTGAATGCAGAACTGCTGCTCCTAGAAGGAACACAAAATGGGACTTTTTTGCAATCTTCTAGTCACATTTTTTTCCTATAGAATATTACATAACATAGTTTTATATATGCTTCTGTTTATTAAAATCCAGCTTGGTGCACACAGTCAATTTACTGACAATGAACTCCTGCCGATGGCTCTATAACATTGTCTGAACAAAGTTTATCTAACACATGTCTCTAAACGCATTTTCCCTAAAGTTACAGCATAGTCTTCTTGTGCTATGCTTAGAAGCTATGCCACCAATGTAGCAAATGCCAGCAAGACCATCAGGGTACACAGGCTTTACCAAAACTTCCTGACTAAGACCAGAAAGAAATACAATTCTGAATAACAAGGCCAGTGAAAACCTTACCATAACAGTGGGATATTTTCTGATAAAGGACCAGAAGATAAGTCCCTCAGATTGGAAAGCACTCCAAATATGACTGGTACTCCTCAAAGTATGACGATAACGTCAACAAAGTAATAATGCCGATTATTAAGACTTTTGTGGGGACCAAAAATGGAAGCATTGCTTGGTAACTACTCCTTAAATATGTCAGTAGAGTAGCACATTCTGGACCTTTGTATGATGATATGGAACAATTCAAAACAGGAACAGTTACAGACACCCACTAATAATTCAAGCAAGATATAAAGCAAAGAAAAGTGGGAACTATAACAAAATTAAATGGGGCAATTGAAGACAGGTATCCTAGGCTCTTGTGAAGTCAAACATTCATAATGGCCATTTTGAATCAGACAACCATGCAGAAAACTGTGCCAGAAATGACTTCCCAACAAAGATATTATTTCAAGATCTATTCTGAAGTGCAAAGCTGTTGTTGTTTTTAGGTGCCATTGAGTCAAGTATGACTCATTGCAACCCTATCAACAATAGATCTGAACCTTGTTCGACACTGTGCCATTCTCACACTTCTGCAGCAGTCACCATATCAATCCACCTAGTGGAACGTCTTCCTCTCCTTCATCAACCTTCCACCTTTCCCAGAATCATGTTCTTCTCCAAGGAACAGCCCCTCCTAAAGCAAACCAATTAATATGACGAAAACTCAAATTTACATACAACAACAAATACAAAAGATGAAAAAATTGAAGGCTTTTTACCAGCTTCCACAATCTGAAATACAATCACCATAAACCAAGATACATTAATAATAATTGGTGATTACAATTTAAAAAGTTGGAATTGAAGAAGGATTAATAGGTAGAAAATAAGGCCTTGGCAATAGAAATTATGCCAGACCCATCAACAAACGAATGGCTAGAGAAGCTGTGGTATATTCGCACAATGGAATACTATGCTGCATTAAAAAACAAGGAACTCATGCAATATTATTCAAAATGGTTGACTCTGGAGAACATTATGCTGAGTGAAATATCCCAGTCACAAAAGGACAAATATTACATGATGCCACTGTTGTAGAATGGGACTGTCCTTGGGGTTGGGGAGAGACTGAGTAAGATGGGTTCAATAATGTATACTGCACTGAAACAAAGGAGGGAGAGAACCGTTTAAAAGAGAGATATAACTGGGTATTTCTGTCATCACAGGAGACTAGAGCGAGGGCTACATGGTGGAGGGGACCTGGGGGAGGGTTTGTAAAACAATGAAAGAATCTTTTCTTTTACTTTTCCATAATTTTTGGACTCATGTACTTATAACTTGTTAGTCAAATTTGTGTCTTCTAGGTTGCAACACCCCCATGATATATCTTCAGGGATATGAACATGTACAGCCAAGCACAATCAATAAGAGTGCATCTAAATTCCAAAATCAATCTCCATAATAGTCTATGTGTTTCCTACTGCCAAAGGGGCCCTTTAGAGTAGTGAGAGAAGATCTTCACCCTGAAACCCACAGCGTCCCTTTTCAGCAGGAAGTAGCTAAGAGAATACGCCATCCCCTTTTCCTTATGACTCAGGGTGAAGTCTCTCTCAGGGAGGAGTGATAGGGAATGGCAAAGGACACACTGACAAAGAAGATTAATCAGAACTGGCTTTGACAAGCACTGTGGCATTTGGACAAGAACAAACTGGGAGGAGGGTAGAGAGAATAGTGCAACAATGAATGAGTGGAAGCCCAAAATCTCTGTAAATGTTTATGAAAATTAATAAAATATAATTATAGAAAAAAAAAGAAATTATGCCAGAGAATTCATAATGGAATTAGCTACAGAAAATGAGTTATTTATTGCAAATACCTTTTCAAATACCCACATAAGTTACAACTACACACATAAAAGTCACAGGATAAAATGCACTGGCATTAAATTGACTACCTCTTTGCAAAGAGACAATAGAAGAGTCTGATCCTATCAATCAGAATAATGCCACGGTCTAACTGTGGGACCAACCATCAATTGCTCAGATACATATCCAGATTGAAGCTAAACAAAATAAAAACAAGTCTAGTAGAGCTATTGTATTACCTTAAATATATCCCGTATGATTCTAGAGACCATCTCAAAAGATTTGACACATTTAAAACTAATTATCAATGATGAGACAGTTTATAAGTGAAATCAAGGACATCAGAGTAGAGAAAGCAAAGGTCATTAAAAATACAAGGGGTGAGGGGAGGAGAGGACAAACTAGATTAAGAGGAGACCTAAACTTTGATCTTGAAAGCAGAGCAACTGAAAGAAATAGAAGAAACAGCTGGGAAGAAGCTTTCAAAAGGTGGCTCAAGAAGACAAAATATTGTAGTTAAATAAGCAAAGACAGACCTGGGACTAGAAAATCAAAAGAGAAGGATACTGATTATTTTAAAAATTGAAAGAACTAAAGAAAATATTCAATGCTAGAGATGCATCAGTGAGGAAATCCAAGGGGGAAATGTTGAATGATGTAGGGAACATCAAAAGAAGATGGAAAGAATACACAGAGTACAAAGAAGAGGTCAATGCTGGATCATTGCAGGAGAAAGTCTATAATAAAGAAACAGTGGTAATGAAGAAAGCAACCCAAGGTGCAGTAAAGATAATAGTGAAAAACCAGACTTCAAGAACTGACAAAATACCAAACTGAGATGTTTCAATAAATAGACACAATCCTGGAAGCATTCATTTATCTGTTCCAAGAAATAAGAGAATAAGAAAGCTAATAAATAATCATTAAAAAGAGAATAAGAAAGATACATAGTTAAACAAAATATATTAGAAAAGATGATAATAGATCAGAATTCAGGAATTTTAGAACTCTATCATTAAGTTAAACAAATGCAATTAAAAGACTTGTTGCATTAGGGTTAACTTCAAGGACCCCTTTAAAGCTCTTGTCAAGGACCTCTTTTTTTTTGTTTTAATTTCCAACTTTATTCCGTTTTGGTTTTTTAATTTTCATTTTACATTGGTTAGTTTACAAAGTTTGTGTAAATTGTACTTTGCACTCTTCTTCATTCACATTGTGTCTCATGCAATCATTTTCATTAACTATGTTTTATAAAATTAATCACCATTGAACGATGCCCACCATTACCCTGTCTTTTCAGGTCCCCACTGGATCTGTCCCATTTCCTTTACCCCCTTGTCTGCACAAGGGAATAAATGAGCACTTCCCATACAAATTGTGATGCAAGTCAGAATATTTTCAATTGTATTAAAAGCATCTGAAACTTTTACAATATGTAAAGAATATCAAAGGAGAATCAATATCCAAATTGTGTCTTGGCAAAGAGGAAAGAATAGCCCATGGACTGCCCAAAGAACAAAGAAATCTGTCCAGGAGGGAGTGCAACCAAGGTACAGGCAAAGTGGGTGACGCTTTACCTCACATACTTGGGGCGTGTTGTTAGGTGGGGCCAGACCTAGGGAAAAGACAGCATGCTTTGAAAAGTGAAGGGTCAGGGGAAAAGAGGGAGACCCTTAGTGTGGTGGATGGACACAGAGACTGTCACGGTGGGCTTGACTATGGAAAGCAGCATGATGCTGGCTCAGGACAGGACAAGGTTCATTCATGAGTTGTAGTAGACTTGATGGCACTAACAAGAAGGTCAATAGAACACCTGAGGACTATGCTCCTGTGCAATTTTAAACAACTAGATCATCAACAAAAAATCCTAAGAGCAGTCCTTCCGCCGCGGCAGCCACAGACTTGCAGCAGCCATGGCTGTGCGCTACCCTATGGCCGTGGGCCTCGACAAGGGCCCCAAAGTCACCAAGAACGTGAGCAAGCGGAGGCACAGCCACCCCCGGGGGCGCCTCCTCAAGCACACCAAGTTCGTGCGGGACGTGATCCTGGAGGTGTGTGGCTTCGCGCCCCACGAGCGATGCTCCATGGAGCTGCTCACGGTCTCCAAGGACAAGCAGGCCCTCAAGTTCATCAAGAAAAGGGTGGGGACACACATCCAAGCCGAGAGGAAGCGAGAAGAACTCAGCAACGTCCAGGCTTCCATGAGGAAGGCGGCTGCCAAGAATGACTGAGTGCACTTCACTGTCCCCCAAAGCCCTCACACATCTGATGTAATAAAGTGTAACCAACAGTTAAAAAAAATCGTAAGAGCACAAAAAATATGCTACTAAATGGATCGTTAAAAAAAAAAAGGGCACCTGTTTACAGTCTAAGAGATGAAAGAAGGGTCTCAGTGCACACCATTTTTGAGGTCACCCAAATTTTGCTATTGTGTATGCCTATCAATTACCAGAAAAACACTACAAGTATTGATCTGGGGGTTTCCCCAAGTAGTCTAACTTACAAATATGAAATCTATGAGTAATGAGAGCTTACTGTCAGTTTTCATCATTGATTGCTTTACTACAGAGTTATATATAAATAATTATATATATGCGTGAATTTAAGCCACCTTAAATTATCCAACTTAGTATCTGCAAATCCAAATGTACTGCTTTGAAAAATCTTCTAATTATACACTTTCAGCTTACTTAAATGTATATAGTTAAATGAATAATAAATGAACTAATTTATTGCCACAAGAGTGCTGGTGGTCTAGTGGTGAGGAGCTGTGCAGCTAATGCAAAGGCACATGATTCAAATCCACCAGCTGCTGTGAGAGCAAAACCGCATCTTCCCATGCAAATTGTTGTCAGCTATGAAGTTCCAACTAGATGACACATGGTCTCTGCCTTCCTCAGAAGGCATCACATAGAGCTCTGAAAAGTCTTACTCATTGGGTTCTGGACACTATAAAATAAATATTCTTAGATTTCCCCCTAACATTATAGCTCCAAATATAGCTCCAGAAATTGCTCAATTGTTGATAAAAAGCAAAAAGTGGCTATTTGCAATGAAAATAGCCATAGATTTTAAAAAATATATAATTGGGAGCAAAAAAATCCTAAGTAAAGGAAGTTAAAAATTCTTTGGGGGAAATATTTTGACAGTAGGTGTTATTCTGAATAGCAAAGAGTAAATTATCTTTTGAAAATGCCTTGAACAGGTGATATGTTAAAAAAAATCATTATCTATAGAAGAGTCACTGGCATTAGCTAAAGAAACTATAGATAAAAGATTTGATACCTCTTAGCCTAGGATTAATTAAAAAGAAGCCTAGACTATTACCAGAACTTCAAATCTAGTGGTGAAAATGTTGCTAACAAAACTTAACGTTGCAGGCCTCAGATGGTACATCAGGTTCAATCCCATTTGAAGCTACACAAGATCAAAGGGCGCAGAGAGCCTAAACCTCTTATCTGCAGAGGAATCCCCTGCAGACACCGGAGGAGATCATTATCTGCCTAGACAAATTTTCAGTGGAGCAGGTGCTCCTCTAGATTTCCGAGAGCTGGTAGAAGATGCTTGATACAACAGAACTCAGCAAAGAAAAAAAAAAAACAAACCAAAAACAAAAACCCAACCCACAAAGGAGCTAAGTAATATCTCAATTTCATTTCTAGAAAATTCTGACTCACCCTCCTAATTGTAAGGAAATGCATCTAATGACAGCCAAGTAGCTTTCAGAACTAAAGGCCTTGAGCACTAGAACTTTTGTACTGCAAGCATGTTTGTGGAAGGAACTATTTAAAAGAGGAAGGAAGGAAGGAAGAGATAGAGGGAGTCTCAGGCAAATGGAAAGAGTTAGAGGGTGAACCCCATCTGTTCCAGATAGACAGGCTGAGACGTGGTTCAGGAAGGACAAGGGGTGATTGGGAGACACTCTCCCCTGGTAGCCTTTTGGAATGAAAACAAGAGAGCATGAGAATCTTGACTAAGTTCTATTTCTTCAATTCAGTTCCTTCTACTGAGTTTCTTCTGTTTTTGAATTCTCGCTGTTAAAAACCTCAGTGAGGTTGTTGTGTGCTGTACAGTCGAAACTGACCCATAGCTGACCCTCCGGCGGGTTTTCAGAGTGGCAAGAGGCTGCGCTGCAATCCTAGAGACACATGTGAGCTTCTTGCTGTGGGCCACCAGATCCCAGGACACCAGCTGCAGGAGAAAGATAGGTAATCTTCTCCCATGTGATTAACTGTCTCTGAAGAACCACCAGAGGGTCAGCTATGGGTCGGTTCCGACTCCATGGTACACAGCAACAACAGTTTCCTCTTGCTATTTAAAAATCGTAAAAGCAATTTAGAAATCCAGAACAGAGGCTTCCTCTCACAGATCAAATTCATCCTTAAATCTGGCCAACTGAAAAGATCCCACACCCTTTCTTACTGTTTCAGTCTCTCAATAAAACAGTCTCTACATTTTCCTATAGTGTAACATAAACTTGAGCAGTGCATTATGTATGGGACTGCCAACCCAAACTCAGCAGGCTGATCTTCCAGCAGGTTAACCAGAGAAAGAGGCACTTTTCCCGTCAAGATTTAGAACCTCAGAAACCCAATGGATGATTATCGTGAGTGGGAATCGACTCAAAGGCAGTGGTTTAGTGGTTTTGTGGCTTTGTTGGGTGTTTGCTTTGTTTTGTTTTAAATACAAACTGTCTTTAACATTGGGAGCTCTGGTAGCTTGGTAGTAAGGAATTGAGCTGCCAATACAAAGGTATACAGTTCAAATCCAGCAGGTATTTCATGGGGGGGGGTGGGAATGGGCAATCTACAGCCCCTGAAAATTTGCTGCCAAGTCAGCAATGGGTTGGTCCCAAATCAGTGGTACACAATCACAACAATCTGTAACATATCTCATAATATTCTTTTGGCTAATGGAGAGTTGGCCAAGGTTATCTATGTTTAACTAAATAAATAACAATGAAATAACAAAATTATGTCATTAACTAAGCTCTAATTCTGCAAAGCAATGTCTGCCAAATTTTGATAAATCCAAAATTCTGATAGAGGGGCTTCAGGCCTTTTGTTCATAGGGTAGCTGAGTCATGCTCAACTTGAAGGCAATCAACAACAACAATAATTATATCAATAGTGTTTTAGTGTACCTAGAAGTGTTTCTTTAATGTTTTTATAAATAGACTTATGTATACTACATACTATGGCAAACATTTGACTATCTGACATTAGATGTAAAATGTTCTTATATCTGTGACAGAAACTTGGAAAATCTCCTGCCATGCAATTTGCAGCCTCTGAAAACCTGCTGGAGGGTCAGTGGTGAGTTGATTCCACTTCGATGGCACACAACTACACCTTATATAGAACTGTAGCTGTATGCCACAATGAATTCTATTCCTGTTCTGACTTAAAAATGGGAATAAAATGCATTCCTAATACACTGATTGCTTATAATGTTCACACAATGGCAAAATCACATGATGAATTATTTCATAGAATCACCATGGACTCAAGACTATAAACATAAGTGTTATTGTTGTTATGTGCCATTGAGTCAGAATACATTCATAACTGAAACTCCAGTAAGTTTTCAGAGGCTGTAAATCATGAAAGAGGAGATTGCTCATAATTTTTGTATGGAGCAGATGGTGGATTCCAAGCCAGCCTTTGGATGGGAAGTACAGCCTTTTAATCACTAGGCCAGGAGAAGTCTCTGTAAACATAAAAATACACAGATACATCTCTCTCCCTCTCCCTCACTCTCTGTATCATCTGTATCTATACACATACACACACACACACACACACACCCTAGTTCTAGAAACATTTCTTTATTCACTATGAATGCAAACCCGTTCTACAACCAGGAATTTTAGTTTGTTATTGTTGCTGTGTACCGTCGAGTCGGAACCAACCAACAGCTGACTCTCCAGTGGGTTTTCAGAGGCAGTCAGTTCCACTGGAGGAGACTGTCCATCTTTCTCCAGTGGAGCAGTTGGTGGCCTCAAACCATGAGCCTTTTGGATTGTAGCTCAGTTTCTTGCCAGTAGGCCATCTCATTTATACACATAATACACACACATCCCCATATACATATAGACAGGTTTATGTTGACGTGTGTCTGGTTTGTTTTGTCAAAAAAGTTGCAGATAATTGTTCTTTGGTAAACATTTTCTCTCATCATTTCAATTCTTAGTAAATTTTATTCTTATTGTTGTGGCTATATAGTTAGGTAAGTTTATCTACATGTAAAATCTGACATGTTCAATTCTATTCACACTTTTATTTGTAGTTTGATTTCTAAAATTGAACTACCACATTTTCTTTTTATACTGTGCATATCATATCAGTATCCATCATTTCATTTTAATCATTCTTCATTAGCGTATTTGCGACAACTGTATGAGGATATTTAATTTTCTTTCCATTTCCAATCCCTTACTTCTTCTGACTATTCAAACATTGATCGTAGAAACTATTTTTCATTTCCATTGTGATAAGTACAACTATTTCATAAAATCCACTTAGGATAAAATTTGACACATTTAAATTTCTTGTAATTATTCTAGCTATTGAGAACTAATAACAAACCATTGTGTCACAATCATTAAAATTAAGCTTACTCTTGAAAATGTTTTGCAGCTTGTTTCATTTTTTACATCAACTCTGTCTGAGTTTCAGTTCAACAAAATGTTTTCAGACACTGAACTATTTTACTTCTTTCTAATAAGCCTGAATATTTTTTTTAAAATTATAAAATCTAGCCTTCCTTAAGTGGCTATTACTATAAAACTAAAAGACTTAGTAAGAATTCACAAACTACTCTAAAATGTTAAAGTATACTCAAATTCCACTAAATGAGAAATGGAGCAGAATCATTGGAATAATCTCTATAAAGGACTCTACATTCTGTTTCACTTTGCATAGTTGACACATCCTTTGAATGGGGGAGAACTGGGGAGATTATTGTGAAACCTCTTAATGTTAAGCAAAGTTTCTAATAAACAAAATTACTAAAATAAGCTACTTCAAATTAATCCAAGAATACCTCTTGCTTATTTCTTCCAAAATCTATCTTCAATGAAATACTCTGAGACAATATTGAAATTATAGAAATATATGCTTATATAGATAGGTATAAGGGATCATAACACACATGTGTTTATAAGCACATAGACACGGGGAGAAAGAGAGAGAGAGAGAGAGAGATCGATCTTCAAATGCCTACTAAACTCTTCAATCATTACAACTTTAAACTACTAGCTTTAGAAGTTAGTTTAAAAAGTGCTTTGGACCACTTGATATCCCCTTGACTGTTTAAACAAAATTGCACAAAAAACCAAAAAATACTGATTGTTGGAAAAGAATATATGCTAATATACTACTGCTTATTGCAGTTTTTGATCATCGTATTTTATACCTTTGAAGTAAAGAAAAGGGATACTGGTAGACTATAAACAGAATTAAATAATTACTAATGAAATAGCATGCAGGATATGAAAAAATGTTATACTTCAATTTTGTAAATGTCTGAGAGCATCACACTGGAGGAGAAAATACTTTTGGTTATCATAGACTAAAACAGTGATTTCTAAATTGATTAAAATAAGACATTAATAGAGTTTCAGTTGTATATTACGCAAATTATAGAAAAATCACAGCTTGATCACCCTGATATCCTAATACCTAGTCATCATACAAAATGAAACTATAAGTCACACATAGCAAAAACAGGAATTGATTAGACTCATCTCCTTAAGTTTTTAAAAAATATAGAAAGAACATTAACCTTCCAGTTTAGTACCTACCAGCAATGATTGGATTCTATCAGTTTTATCACCTCTACAAAACACCACTCTGTATTCTCTGCTCCCACAACACAAGCACCATGCAAACAAAAAAAGACCTCTAAAGTAAACGATCCGGTGATGAATAATGAATAGCTTGGGCTAGTTGGAATTCACTTAGTTGAGGGAAGAGAAAAGAGAAGTGGCACACTAGGGCATTTCCTGAACACTAGTTGGAATTTCAGTTAAGGAAGAAGAAATGACACAGCAGTTTCAAGTAAGGAACTTCCTTTCTTTATCTGAAATAGGCTCCTAATCTGAGAAACAGCCTTCCAACCAAACCACCCTACAGTGGTATGGCTGCTGCAAAAGTCTTCTATCCCAGGATTGCCCCATAATAAACACCTTTTCCCAGAAAAGCAGTACATGATTGTTATCTATCAAAGTGGACTAAGACCCCACATTTACTGGACATTTCGTGCTTCATACGCTCCTTTCATCAACAAATTAACTTCTACATTTTTCATACTGAGAATCAAAGATTCGTGTCAAGTATTAGTAGATTAAAAGTTTTTGATTGAAACTCTCAGATGCCTCCTATTTTTAGAGTTTACTTTTTCTTACATATTATCTGTTGACAAAGTGACTACTGGATAATTTTTAATTTGCAGAAAATCATGTCATTTTCTCAATTACATGGAAGATGCACAATTGATGTTATGAGATTAATAAGTCTACTTATTACATTTTTTGTTATCCTGGTTTGATTTATTTTTTTTTTTGGTGTACACGAAGGAATTTATTAACAGAAAACAATAATTTGATGAGTCCTGTTCACAGACAGCGACCACGGTGACCACCCTTGGGGTGACATTCTCAATCCGTCCAATCTTCATTCCTGAACGGGCAAGGGCTCTGAGGGCAGACTGGGCCCCAGGTCCAGGGGTCTTGGTTCGATTTCCTCCTGTAGCGCGAAGTTGAATGTGTAAAGCAGAGATGCCCAGCTCCTTGCACCTCTGTGCCACATCCTGAGCAGGCAACATAGCCGCATATGGTGAGGATTCATCTCGGTCAGCATTCACCTTCATACTGCCAGTCACACGGCAGATGGTTTCCTTGCCAGAGAGATCGGTGACATGAACAAAAGTGTCATTGAAGGATGCAAAAATGTGGCAGACACCAAAGACCTTCTCTCCTTCAGCCACCTGAGGGCCAAGGCTGATGACCTGCTCTTCCTTCTTTCCCTTTCCCTTACCAAGAGCCATGTCTGCTCATCGTCTCCAGACTCCGCCACCGGAAAGAGAGACTGAAAGGAGGCGGAGCAACGGGTCACTTCAACGACCCGGAAGTTCTACCTCTGCCTTCTGGCTGTGGCCTTTGCTCCCGGAAGACGTTCTCTTTCTGATCTATACTTTTAAAGTTACTAGTTACTAACTGTATTTAGAAATGGAGCTTCCAAAGAGGTATCAGCTCAAAAATGAATTAGATGGAAAAACTTAAAACCCAAAGACACAATTTTATTCCTACACTCTAAAAATTTTCAATGTGCATATATTTCATAATTGTAACATTTGCTTATTTTATACACATAATATATCTCATATGCTGTTGTTAGGTGCCCTTGATTCTAGTACAGCTCATAGCGACCCAGTGAAGGACAAATCTGAACCACCGCCTGTCCTGTGTGCCATTTCCATCATCGCTGACATACTCGGGCCATTGCAGCAGTCACTGTATCTATCCATCTGGTTAAGAGTCCTCCTCTTCTTTTTGACCTTCTATCTTTCCAAGTATGATGTTCTTCTCCAAGAAATACCTTCTCTGACCACATGTACAATATGAAAAGTCAAACTTTGTCATCTTTGCCTCCAAGGAGCACTCTGGCTGCACTCTACGTTCACTCTTTTGCAATCAGTGGGATAGTGAGCACTCTTCTCTAACATGACAACTGATAATATATACAAATATATGTATAAATACACACACACACAAATTACTGTTATTCCATGCAAAGTTTGCCTTCAAATGCCCCTTCTATCCTTTGAAAAATGCATAAATTGGCATTAATGGTCAACAAAGAGTAGATTATGCTAAAATATCTCAATACTGTATATCTCTTCTGAATAATTGCAAAATTATCAAATATTTTTAACATAAAACATGTTTTATTTTTTTTCACAGTTGTACATTTTCTTCCTCTCATCCGCTCCCGCCAAATAATTGATTTAAAAGCTCACAACTACCAATAGCAAATCATTGTTTCCCTTTAAATTTCCAGGTAACTTCATCAAACATTCAAATTTCCATTTGTGGCCTATTGGTAAGAAGCTGTCCTGCAAATCAAGAGGTACGTGGTTCAAATCCACCAGCTCCTTCAAGGGAAAAGGGTGAGCAGTCTCCTCCCGTATGATTTACAGCCTCTGAAAACCCACTGGGGGATCTGTTACAGGTTGGTTTAGACTCAACAGCACACAACAATAACAAAGCACTTTGAAAAAGTAATTAAATTAGCCTAAAATCTAAAAATTTACATTAATATTGGGAATAAAGAAATAAGATGCATAAAACTTTAAAAAAATTTATTTTCTAACTCATATTGAAAAACTAAGATTTCCATTTTAAAACCAATTTTGAGATCCAGAAGATAAGTAAATTTTAACATTAAATTATTTTCTGACATAGATTTTGCTTTTAAAAAATTTGGAAGCACACATAGAGGCATCTGGAAATCTTCACATGGTGGTCTAGTAAATGGTCTTTTAAATGGTTTGTCTTAAATCTGTAACTTTCATTTTCTATACAACTATTATATAGCTATTTGCAATAAACTTTCAAAATAATTTAGACATCCAAACACTAAGATACTGTTTTTGTTCTTAGGTGCTGTTGTGGATCAACTCCAATCACAGCAGCCCTGAGTACAACCAATCAAAACTTTGCCCAGTTGTGCACCATGTCACAGTCTCTGCTGGGCTTAAGCCTGTTGTTGTAGTTGCTTTGCCAAGTCACCGTATCAAGGGTACTCCTCGCCTCCTCTGACCTTCAACCTGTCCAAATATGGTGTCCTTTTCCAGGGACTTGCCCCTCCTTACAGCATGCCCAAAGTATGTGAGAAGTCTCACCACTCTGACCTCCAAGAAGCACACTGCACTTCCTCCCAGACAGACTCCTTTGGCCTCCTGGCAGTCCATGACATATTCAAGATCCCCAACACCACAACTCTCACAGGCATCGGTTCTTCTCTGTTCTTATTTATTGTCTAACTTTAACAAACATGTGAAATAATTTAAAATACCATGGTTTGGATCAGGCACACCTTAGTCTTTAAGTTGATATTCTTGCTCATGGGCACTTTAAAGAGCTCCTCGACAGTAGATTTCCTCAATGCAATCCTTCTTTTGATTTCTTGACTGCTATTTCAGAGTTGATATTTGAGAATTAGTTTTGTTTTAAAATTATCACCAAAGTATTACTTTTTATTCTTTTTCTTTTCCTTATGAATTCATTATTAAAAAAGGAATACATTATAATGTCTAAAGCAATTAAAATAGATGGAAGTTTATCCCAAGTGTCTATCTCCTGTCCTGATACATAAATATATGTTAAATATGCTAACTGGAACATTTCTTAAGAAGTAAATAACTGGTGTACATGTAAACTAGAACTTAAAATATTTATTGCAATGTATGTAAACTATGTGAGTTGTCTTATCTCTATAAGAGTTGTATATATCTTGTTTGCACACAAAATGCTTCCTTTATATTGCTGACATCAATCAATGAGAAAAGGTAAAATGTAAAAAGATAAAATATCCAATGGAATGTTAGGAATGTCAAGGTAACCATTGTAAAATATGAGAAGAGCTCTGTTCAAAGCTCAGCTCCAGAGTCCAGTCGTTTGAGGCATATGCATTACGAGCCCGGGTGTGAGGGGTGCTCTCACTTGCATATGTTATTGATTCAAGTGATTTTTAAAATATCAGCTAACTTAAAAAGAAAAACTAAAAGATTGGATAACGAAACCCCTTCAAAATTTTCTACGGATAAGAAAAAGAGCTGGTATGTATGGTGGTTGTTCTGGTATATTCAGAAATGGTGTGCTTAGATATGATTTCTTTCTCCTATGTGTAGATCTTGCTAATCAAGTAGAACACTGCCCTTTGTTCTGTAGTCTCAGTTCAAAGCTTGCAGAGCTTCAGAAAGCATGGATTACATGGGTTTTGCATTCCTAGTTTTGGATGATGTCTTAGAAACAAAAAGGGGACATACATACTCACACACACACACCTACTACAGCTGATACTGTCTCTAATGTCTCCAGGAAAATATCCAGCTCAACCAGTTTCCGACATAAGGGGCGGGATCATTCACTGTACATGCATCTCTTACAAGGTCTGCAGTCTTGTAAACTGTTCTGCAGGGAATTTGATACAAACTTCCAAATCAGTTTTAGGGCAACACAACCTATCTAACAGAAAAAGAATCATGGTAGAAGTCACGCCCAATAACCTTACTTTAAGGGGGAAAAATACAGGTAAAAGTACTAAGCACAATGGTTAGCTTTTAGACTTCTATATTATCAATTCACAGAGCACAGATAAAGCAAAGAGAAAAATGATATTTTATAGCACAATGAGATAAAAGCAATCCTATAAGTATCACTGAGAGTTGGTACAGAGACATCATTTCTAGAACAGAGAAATGGAAGTGCATTCTTAACACTAAAAATGTAAGACAGTACAAGGACAGCATTGAATATGAAGAGAAATCAATTAAATGTGGTATGTAGGTGCACAGGGAAACACCTGTAGGGAAACATTGTAGGTGTCTTTAAGCCAAAGAGTGGTAAAAAGAGTAGAAATAATGTGTGACATAGGCACCATCCCATAAGGGGTTTAGTTTAAATCAGAGTTTCATACTAAAAATATTAATTCCTATAAAACTATTAAATTTAACTTTGGACATAATAATCCATAAGTACCTTTTAAAAAGTGGAATTGTCTGTAGAAAATAGCATGGCTAATCCAAAGGTTCAAATCCAATGGGAACTTCCTGGGAAAAGGCTGCGCAATCTCCTCCCATGTAATTTGCAGACTCAGAAACCCAATCAAAGGTCAGCTGTGAGTTGGTTCCAATTCCACAGCAACAGTTTATTGAGGGGGTTTTGGTTTGTTTATTTTTTTTTAATTTTACATTGGTTTGTATATGAATTTCATACACATTGTATTTCACATTATACTTCATTCACATTGTGTTTCATAAAATCATTCTCATTCGCTGTTGTTGTTAGATGTCATCAGGTCAAATACGACTCATAGTGACCCTACAACAAAAAAATCTGAACCCCATCCTATCCTGTGCCATTCTTATACTCTCTGACACACAAGAGCCCATGGCAGCAGTCACCATGTCAATCCACCTGCTTGAGGGTCTTTCTCTTCTTCACCGACCCCTCACCTTCTCCAAGGAATAGCCCCTCCCGAGAAATGCCCAAAGTATGTGAGGCGAAGCCTCATCATTCTTGCCTCCAAAGAACATTCCAGCTGCACCCTCTCCTAGACATATCTGTTTGTTCTTTTGGCCATCCATGAGATATTCAGTGCTAGTACTCAACACCACAGCTCAAAGGTATTCTGCTGCCATCCTTATTCATTGTCCAGCTCTCAGCTAAAATAATCTCACTCATTATGTGTTATAAAATCATTCACCATTAAACCATGTCTAGATCTTTCCCATTTCCCTTATCTCTCCCCAACAAGTTGTATGACCCTTTGATTTCTCCCCGCCCAATTTTCCATTCTGGTCCTATCCCTTCTCCCTTTGGATCCCCATACATGGTTTCCTTCTGTTTTTTACCATAATGGTCCTATGCAGTATTTATCCTTATGAGACTGACTTAGTTCAGTTAGCATGTTGCTCTTATGGGCATATTACACAGTAAATCCTCCATTGCTAATTCCAACTAGTCAATGACACTAGCTGCATTAATCACAAGGAGTCAACGTTCTCTTCTATTTCATTCTGTTGGTTCCCTTTCCAGGGCCTGGTTTCCCCAGCCCTTATCTTCTCTTTTAATTCTTATTTTTTTTCCTTTTGAGTAATTGTTTGTCTCATACTAAGGATTTTTAAGTAGGGCACTAACCTTATGGGCAATATCTTCTGATTTAAGTGTCACCCTGCTATTTCACTAAAGAATGACCTCCTAAAGGGGATAGGTTCAATTGTGGGTCTAAAGAGTCAGGGAATAGTCTCAGAGAATCCTCATTTCTCTACTATTACAGTTTGTCTGGATTTTTAAAAATACAAATTTGAGTTCTGTTCCACATTTCCCCCCTTCTCTGATTTGATTCAAGACTAATTATTGTGATCCCTGTTAAATGACCAGCCGGTGGCTGGGCACTTACTATTTCTTTTGATCTCAATGTAGGTAAGATTATTCCTCATATAGACTTGATTCTTTCCTAAGATTTTGGTTACATTCTTTCTATTTTGCTGATATGGTAGCAGGTAAGACCTCTGGTTGCACAATTAATTTTCTGATTTCTCATTTTCTAATTAAATCTGATTACCACAAAATTATCTGGAAGAGAAAGCTAAAGGTTAAAATAAATATTACATGCCTGAGCCCAACAAAATTCAGGATTTATTCAGAAGTCAGGAAAGGATAATGGAGGAGAGAGGTATTAATAAATCAGTATCTAGGTCAATATGATGCTTTCCTCTAAATTCCATTAATAAATCTCATTCATATAATGGGAAAATTGCAAAATAAATCTCAAAATTATAAACTTGAGTAACACATTTGGGCTTAATTTAAATGTAATGGTTCATCTTTTCCAGAAATTGAAAATAAACTTGCCTTCCATTCAGAGAGATGGCTATAATGTGTGAGAGAAGTGATGATAAATATATGTACTTTTGTTGCTAAAACTTGAATCCTTTCACTCGTTAACTCAAATTGCCTTGACTTCTCATGTTTATGCAAAACAGATTTTTTTTAAGAAAAAAAGAGAGGTACTGTAACATCAGAAGAAATCATCAAAGAACTAGTGGCAACATCTTAAGGCTTTTATCAAAGTCGTGAGGGAATGCATTAAAGCAACAATATCTGAAGCTTACATGTGATGGGACTACTAAATTTAATAGTGTATCTTATGAACATATGTGGATATAATGATTTTTCTGTAAGAATACTCCATTCTGAAGCACGTTTTTTTTTAACTTGGTAAGAGAACATTATTCCCTCAAGACAATTCAGGGAAAAAAATCACCAATATTTCATTAATAATAGATACCTCATACTCTACAAACAGAGAAGCAAAGTTTTTGAAAAACTATATACAGTATAAATGAAGGTTATACAAAGGGGAATAAGCTTATGAATGAAAAAAGAAATCATTTAAAATATCCCTCATCAAATTCTTACCAGACAGTGCTAAAACAGAAATTGTTAAAACTTGGGCATAGTATACAAGAAAGAAAGTAAAAAAAAATAATGGTTTCTTCTCTTACAAACCTATAAAAACTATGACCAAATTTGACATATTTATTTATATTTATAAAAACCTTTTAAACATATACCTTTTTTTATTTGAGATTAAAAGATACTAAAAATAAAACAGCATTAATGCATTACTTCTACACAATAGGAAGAAAAAGGAAATACGTAATGAAAATACTTATCTAGTTATCTAACCACCATCAACCTGTAGTTTTTCCCCATGGTTGTGTCCTGTATGTTACTATGATGTTAGAGATATGTCACCAGCATTTCAAACACCCGAAAGGCTGCACATGGTTGGACAGATTTCAGAAGATCTTCCGGACAAAGACAGAGTACAAAATAGGCCTGGAGATCTTGTGAACATTAGAATTAGCAAATGAAAATGAATCACAACATAAATCTGTGTGACAGTTTTCCAAAGAACTCCCTCATCAGGAATACACTGGAAACACACAGTAGCCTTACTAGTGACCTCAGGCACATTAACCATCAGGAAAATGGTGCAAAGCCAGGCAGTGTTTCTGCTATACATGCAATCTTCATGAGTTAGAACAGACTGGATGGCAACTAACGAGTTTGCAACTGAGTGTAACTGAGACAGTGCTACTTAGAAATGTCATGTGAAATATCTTCATTTAGTCATCAAATAATAGCACAATGCTAGCATCACCAGTAGCTTAATTCAAATACTGAATATAACTTTTTATGAACACATGGTTAATTAATTGTTGGTGTTATGTGCCATCGAGTTGAAATCAAGTTCATGTACCAGTGAGTTTGTTGTTGTATTTCTTCTTCTTCTTTTTTTATTATACTAGTTTATTTACAAAATTTGAATACATTGTTTTTCAGACCAGATTCTGTAAATTGCTTGAGAGGAGATTATTTATCTTTCTCCTGCAAAGAAGACTGTGGATCCAAACCATGTGATTGAGCCATTTAGTTTCATAAAATGAACCAAATGCATTGGGCTACTGGCTTAATGAATGGGTATAGGTTTCCTAGGAAATTAAGACTCCTACGTTCTTAGATTGGGCTTCTAAGTCACATACACAAACCTCAGGTCCTTAGCTACTATGTAATATTTATCTCTTTTATCAAAATTAAAATTATAATCCATAATCTCTGAAATGAAATCATCTCAATTTATAGTGAACTTCGAATATATGTCTTATAAAGTGTAAAGATTTAACATTTTAATTTTTAAGCCAGGCCTCTGAATATTAAATGTAGAAATGGTTTGTTTTAAAAAAAAGGAAGAAGAATTCATTTAATATTACAAAATTTGTATATATGTATTCTCCTTCTGAACATTAACATTTCATTTGGGTGATGGGGTAGCCTAAATCCCTATTCCTAATTGATATTTTAAAGTATTTATTCAAAATGCATTCAATTAGCTTAGGAAAAAATAAATCATTCTTCATTAATAATAATAGTATACCCTTTTTAAATTAAAAATAAAGAATCTATTTTATTATCTGAGCATAAAATTTTCACTTACTTGGAGTATTATTTCATTGATAAGCCACTAAGAATAGAAAGAAGGAAAGTAAGAGATATGTGTGTGTGTTGTATGTGTGTGTGTGTGTGTATAAAATTTAAGATCTTAACCATGTACCTTTTGATGTCTCTTTTTCTTCTGGCTGAAATGTTTTCTATTTTCTTTTTACTTATATTGGAGTTTTGCATGTTTATTTGCATCAAACAACTATTTGACAAAATCACTTAAGGTTTAAATGCTAAATTTAAAACAGCATTGCCTGTCTTTCCAGGCACTCTCACATCGAACATTACTGTCCTTCAGAATTTTGACAGAATATAGCTTTCAAAACTCAAAGGACAGTAACTGAGTCTTGGGCACAGAGATATGCTTTGTAGTTCCACCATGCAAAACACAAGCAACTCTGAATTAGAATTGAGATCTGTTCCTAAGTGTGTTAAACTGAAGCTATGGGTAAGTCAGAGTATGATTACTTTAGTGGAAAAATAGGATAGATTGGCTGGCATAGTGCTTAGGATACCTGGTCGCTGACTGAAACATTGGCAGTTTGAATCCAACAGCCACCCCAGCCCCAAAAGGCAGACAATCTCCTCCTATAATTATTTACAACCCCAGAAGCCTGGTGGAAAGTCAGTATCAGTTAGAACTATGTCTTGCCTTATTTTATTTTGTTTTGTCTTGCTTTGCTTTATTTTATGGCATCTCAGTGTTGTAGGGGGATGGGGTAGTTCAAGAAAGGGGCTCTCCAGTGGCCTAGTCAGAAGGGGATTGAGTTGCAGTCTAAAAGGGTGCGTCTCTAGCAGTTCTTCCTCCTGAGAAAGGTGGTCAGTCTCATCTCTTTATGATTACAGTCTTAGAAAACAAATGGAGGGTGAATACAAGCTGGAACAGACCTGAAGATGAAGAGTTTGAGTTTTAAATATATGAAAAGGCTCAAAGCCTCTCAAAGATTTAAAAGCTGCATGTACAACAACTGAAGGTTACTGTGACAAAGAATTTGTTGCAAGTAGGAGTTGTAGCAATTGTTTCAAAGTAAGGACAAATCTAGCTAAGGTCAAAGAGCAAGTAGATGTTGTCAATAAATCGAACATTCACAAGCCAAGGAATTAATGTACTCAACTAAGATAGACAAGCATCTTTGGAAAGGTTTCTTTTTCCAAATTCACTTTTGCTAAGCAGCACTGTCTACTTCCTATGTGGAGAGACCAATCCATAATTCACTGACAGGGGATGAGTGCAGGAAACCTGAGTTAGTGTCCTGCGTACCCTCTAGTCAATGGATTCCATTGTTGCAAGGTCTTCTAAAAACTATAGATCCACCCTATCATGTTGGTCCCTAATTCACCATAAGGGAGCTCTGGTGGCCCAGTGGCAAGAAGCTGCACTGGAATCCAGAGGGCACGCGGTGCAAGGCCACCAGCTGCTCCATGGAGAAGGATGAGCAATCTCCTCCCATGTAGTTAACTGCCTCTGAAAACCAGCTGGGGAGCCAGCTATGGATCGATTCCAACTCTATGGTACACAGCAACAGCAATCCACCATAAGCATTACCAAAATGAAACAGTTGAATATATAATAATGTATGTGGAAAATGTCTCTTGTTTCATATCATTGGTTCTATAAGACAGGAACTATAAAGACAAAACACATCACCTTGTTATATGCTGTTGAATTGGAGCCAACTCATAGCTGAATTTCCAGTGGGTTTTAAGAGGCTGTCAATCATACAGGAGGATGCTGGCCATTTCTCTTTCATGGGACAACTAGTGTATTCAAATCTCATGCCTTTGAGTTGGCAGCCCAATTCCTTACCCACTAGGCCACCAGAGATGCCTTTATCAGGTTAGTGACCTCTTACAAACTCGATGTGCAAGACATAATTCATGCTTCATAACTATTAACTCAATGAGTGAAAGTCATTTCATATTGACTAGATTCCCTGCTCTTTAAGTACAGTGCAAATCACCACCATCCCCAAGCATGTATACAAAAGCATGGCAACGAAGCAGCTGTAATTTGTAATTTTGGATTTAGCACATTATGATGCATACGTAATAACACAAGAAAGATGAGCTGTAATACAATCATTTGTATTTTTAACTTAATGACTGCATCTGGATGAGCTAATTTTGTTATAATTAAACAAATATAAATACTATATGTCCGTTACTATACAAATTTTTAAAAGTATTGCATAATCATAACATTTCAGGGAAGTAAACTGAGGCTCAGAATTCAAATAAACAACAAAAGTTGCATTGAACAGAAAATTCCCAGTTAAGCAAATAAAGCAATGAATAAGTATCACCATAAGTACTACCAAGTCAAAAATTCACTCTAAACTCACTACATTAGAGTAAATGCATTCCATGATCTTCCAATATTATATTCATATGAGTATATAAATGAATATGGCATTTTATGAAAGCAAATGTATTTTAACAGCATAAACTGCAATCTAAAAATTTTATCACAAGCTATATGGATAATGGGATATCATGGGCAAGCTCCATGATCATCTCCTGTTGTTAATTCAGTTTAGTGAATAAGTCCAATTATGATGACAGGAAAATAGCATATCCATTATCAAAAATCACCTTTCATCTTTGACATAAATGAGAAAGATTCCTCTCAGTAATGCTATAGTTACATTTAAAGCAAATTTAGCATTGTGTTTGAAGCTGTGCTTTTAGTAGGAGTAGTTCCCATAGTTGGGAATAAATCCCATAATTTAAATATTTTCCCCTTTTCTAATGCTATTTCATCTTTAATTTAAATCCTTATTGAATTATGTAGCCAAAATCTAGGAAGTCATGTGCATAAAAAGATATCGAAATCTAAATAATTCTATATGAATTAAACATACAAATATTTTTAATATTAATTATAATTTTATTTCATAATAATTAGAACTATTTCTACCAACTTCATGTTATAAATTTTTCCTGTGAAATGTGTAAAATACAGATAAAAATACATAATGAAAAAATATTTGTAGTAAATAGCTTATAAAATGAAACTTTGACATTTGTAAAGATATCTTATGTTTACTGGTTTTTTCCAGTTTTGGATGTATCATCTCATTGAGAGTTGCAGTCTTGAGAAGACCACAGCACAGTTGGAATAATCCCGTTTTTGAAAATGAGAAAACTGAGGAGAAAGCTTCAGAAATCAGAAGCTAGTTAATTAACAAGGGAGCTCTGGTGGCCTAGTGGTGAGAAAATGAACTGCAATTCAAAGGCATATAATTCAAACTCACCAGCTTCTCCACAAAAGTATGGGCAATCTCCTCCCACGTGATTTGCTACCTCTGAAAACCTACTGGAGGGTCAGCTATGGGTTAGTTTAGACTTAAAAACATATAACAACAATAAGTAGCAGTTTTGGATTAAGAATCAGATACTGTCACCATTGTTCTTGTGATCATTTGATGATGAAATCTGAGAGAGATGGAACTTGGTGACTTGCCTTGTTTTTCTCGAAACTTTTCCACCTTTCACAGGGTGCATGCAGTCTTACCACTTTTTTGATAATAATTTTTGTGAGAAATATATGAATTTTCTTTCTTTCACAGTTTCCACCTCACACAGTTATGGCTTTACTTGTGCAATCATTCACATCTTCAGATGCCCCCATTTGGTGCATATTGTACCATGATGGTGATATTTTTATTGGAATGATATTTAATAGTCATAAAAGAACATGTTATAATTTTTGCTAACACATGCTTGAAATTCTACCAAAACAGTGATAAAAATATTAAGAACTCACAACCTGGATGTTACTACAGCTGGCCAAAGTCAAGTAATAGAGTAAGAGATTTAGTCTCCCAAACAAAACAATCAGACAGACATTATTGAACTTCGGTCAGCAGAAGGGAGTGATCCCAGAGAGACAAGAAACATTCAAGACAAAAGAGTAAGCTCTGTGACTGTTCTAGCTCACAAGCGTGGGGGCATTTCCAGGCTGTGAAGTAAACCCAGGCAGAGGCTTGCAGGCTCTCTGAATCTAGAAGGCAGAGCTAAGAGTAGAGGCACAACATGATGGGTGGTGGGAGGGGTGGCGAAAAGAGAGGGGAAAGATCTGGTGTGAAAAGCAATGTGTACAAACTTTGTAAGTAAACTAGTATAAAAGAAAATAATTTTAAAAAGAAAAAAGAAAAGGAGTTGGAAACCAAAGAGACAAGAGTTCCCCAGACAGTGTAGTGGAAAGGAGAAATCTGCACAGAAATACCAGAGATGTGCTGATGTGATACTTAGGAATCTAGTGCTAAAATGTAAGTCAGAATTTATTACCAAAGGATTATGAGAGAACTCTGAAGAAAGCACAAATATAATACTTTGAAAACAAAGGAAACCATTTCAAAGGTACTATTTTTTTGGACAATATATCCTCTTATTATATATTATATTAAACACAAACATCTATTAGATACCAATTTATATTTCAATGACAAAATTTAGTTTTAAAGTATCAAGTTCTTTCATGGTCAAATTATGAAACACTCTGATCTTTGTCATACAGTTAGAAAAAAATGTAAAGATGTTGCTATCTATGTTACTTTTTAAAAAAGCTGTCAAAAACTCTTCAAAAATATTTTTGAAGAAATTACCCTTTTCCCCAATAAACGATGGAACAAAAAGAAAAGAAAGAAAATGCAAAGTCGCCCCTCTCTTCTGCATTCACACACACCCACAATGTACTTGACCTGTAATAGTCTGCTAAAAGGGACCTTTGGTCTCTTGTTGGTAAGGAGTTGCACAGCCAACCCAAAGTCAAGGGGTTAGAATCCATCCACTACTCTGCAGTAGAAAGATAGACAAGTTCCTCCTATGCAATTAATTCAGTGTCTGAAAAAACCTACTGACGGGTTAGCTATGAGTCACTTCCAACTCAATAATACATAACAACAGTCACTAAAATATAAACCACCAGCATACTTTTATGTTCGCGTTAAAGACTAAAAGACAAACATTTAAATAATAATATTATATGTGCATATATTTTAAACTAATTAGATTATTATATAAGAAAGAAAGTTCTAAATAACACTTTAATGATCAACAAGTTACTTTTTAACAAGTTATTTTTACTATATTTTGATGATGTTAAAAAAGACCCTTCAGTGATGAAGAAAGCATTCCGGACACAAAAAGTTTAAAATATAACTTCTAAAGTTTAGATATTCTCTGAAATTTAAGCTTACCCCAACAGCTATGACATAATGATATTCAACATATCAAATGAAATTAATGCAAGATGAGATGAGTCTTTCATCCCAGCAGGCCAAGTGGGGTTTAAAAAAAAAGTGGAATATGTATTAAGGTACAAGGTGTTTAAAGAGAAGTTCAGGTATATAGCAATCCAGAAATATTTATCTTAAACTGAGATTCTAATATGTTTATATTTTCAATGGTATTTTTAAGGAAGTTACACTTTATCTTAAAAATAGCCAAATTTGAAATCATCTCTCTTCTATTTCCAAAAAATTGGACATAACTAAATAAGAAGCTATGTATGTAGTCTATGTAGAACCACAATTATGTTTATATAATAGGTACAGTGAGAGAAATGTTGCCATTGTCACATAATACACAAATTTTATTTTAAGCCATTATTTTACCAATCTTAATAACTTCCTATTCTAATCTAAATATTTGTATTAGAATATCTCAAATCTATGAAAATATGTTTTCCATTTCTTAAGTTTAAATACCGCTTATCAAAGGAATAACCTAATTTTCAATTCTATTATAAATTATATCATGCTAAGTAAAATATACATATGAAAATGTGTATTTATCATACTGGAAATATGATGTAAATTTATTTATTGTTTGTTATTTTCATAAATATTAGTCTTTTTATGTCTGCTAAGAATGTACACACACACTAAAGCATAGCTTCACCTATGTATATTTAAATAAGTTAAATTTTATTTCATAGGCAAAGTGAATTAATTTAATGTCTTATTTTTAAAAAGCACATTTTTAGTATGCTGTGCTTAGGTTGTGCTTCAGTATTAAGATGGGTTCAAGCATTTTCTTAAGAACACGTATTGTTAAAAATAAAGATGTATGACAAAAATGTTTGTCTTAAAATGTTATATTGATGTACATCTATGGGCTACCTAATTTTAAAATGTTTGCATTTCATCTAAAAATGCACAAATATCTCAATGTTGCTGTCGTTACCTGTGGACGAGTCGCCTGCAACTCATAGCGACCCCTATGTACAACAGCCCTAAACCTTGCTCTATCCTGTGTGAATCTCACTGTGTCCAACACACCTACCTCCATTACCCCACTCCCTGAATCGAGCTACCTCATAAAGGGTAGTCCTATCTTGAACTGTCCCTCCAGCTTCCCAAGCATGACGTCCTTCTCCAAGGACTGGTCCCTCCTTGCAAACATGGCCAAAATATGCCAGATGAAGCTTCAGAATCTTTGCCTCCAAGAAGCAGCCTGGTTTCACGCTCTCTACGATGAATCTGTTAGTTTTCTTAGCAGTCCATGGTATATTCAATACTCTTCTCCAACACCACAGCTCAAAAGCATCAATTCTCCTTCTATCTTCCCTAGTCATTGTCCAGCTCTCTGACACACAGCACATGGTTGCAAAGACTATGGCCTATATCAGGCACACCTTAGACTCCAGAATGACACCACTGTCATTAGTGAATGAGAGTCCAATCCTTCCACACCCTCAACTACATTTGCTGTTGACTGTGTTAAAGAAGTTTACAATTATTTTTTGAATGGATGCTATTCATCTCATTGTTGTATTAATTTAAAGCTCTGGTGGCTTGGTTAGGAAGGAATTGTGCCACCAACCCGAAGGCCCTCAGTTTGAATCCACCAGCTGTTCTGCAGGAGAAGGAGGGACAATCTCACCCCTTGGGATTAAGTGTGTCTAACTCCTGCTGGAGGGTCACCTATGTGTCAGTTCTCACTTGAAGGTTCATTATGACAACAATAGCTAATGATCTTCAGCATGTTTTCAAGTGTTTGTTGGCCATGTGGATGTCTTTGGTGATGTCTTTTTATGTCCTCTGTCCATTTTGTAATTAGGTTGCATGTCTTCTGGAGGTGTTGAGATATTTTATAAATTTTAGATATGAATCACTTGGCAGATATGTCACTTCCAGATATATTTTCCTATTTCTAGAATCTCCTTTTACTTGTTTGGAGAAATCTCTTAATGCACATAATTTTAAAATGCAAAACTCATGGCCATCAAGTTGGTTCCAACTCACAGCAATTCTCCAGTGGGTCTCTGAGAGAGCAAATAGCAATGGGAGGAGTTTGATCATCTTTCGCCAAAGAAGTGGCTGGTAGATTAGAACCATCAGTGACTTTCAGACTTTGGGACAGTAGCGTACTACACTTCACGATGGGTTTCGCTACCACAACTCTTTTGATACACATATAATTTCATTTTTAGGTGGTCTCGATCACCTGTTTTATCCTCTACTGATTGTGAATTTTCATTTATATTCAATAGTCTCTTTATACCAGAGATGAAGACTCATAAGCCTACTTCAAGTTTTATCTCTAATGGACTTTGTACTTTGGGATTTTATACCTAGACACTTGATCTGTCTTGAGTTAATTTTTTACATGATGTGACGTACAAATTTTGTTTCATTTTTCTGCAGTTAAACTTTGAATTTTGCCAGCATCATTGGTTAAAAAGCATGTCTTGTTTCCACTTAATATATTTGGTTTCTTTTTTTTAATTTGGTTTCTTTTAAAGATCAGTTGTCCTTAAATGTATGGATTTCTTTCTAGGTTCACAATTCCATTCCATTGGCCTATGTATGTGTTACTATACAAGTGTCATTCTCTCGTGAGACACATCCATGTCTATTGCAGCATGATGCACAATAGAAAAGAATGGAAATAACCTAAGTGTGAATCAATGATCAAATGAATAAAGAATCTATAGAAGGAGAATTGATGCCTTTGAGCTGTGGTGCTGGAGAAGAATATTGAATATGCCATGGACTGCTAAGAGAACAAATAGGTTCGTCCTGGAGAGGTGATACCAGGCTGCTCCTTGGAAACAAGGATTCTGAAGCTTTGTCTGACATACTTGGGACATGTTGCAAGGCGGTACCAGTCCTTAGAGAGGGACATCATGCTTGGTGGATGGTGGAGGGACAGCACAGGAGAGGAAGATCCTTAATGAGATGGATTAATTCAGTGACTGGGGAAATGGGGGTCAGAGACAATATGATTAGCATAGGATAGAGCAACGTTTAGGGCTGTTGTACATAGGGTCGCTATGAGTTGCAGGTGACTCAATAAGACATAATAACAACAACGTCTATTCACATAATGGAGTATTATGCGACACTGAAGAATTATAAGGAATTTATGGATCACTATACAGCTTCTGTCAAGTGACATAAGTTAGTCACAAAAGGACATCACTACTCTAAAAAGCTCTGGTGGCTATGTGATAAATAGTTGTACTGCCAACTCAAAGACACACAGTACAAATCCACCCACTGCTCTGTGGGAGAAAGATGGACAATCTCCTCCTGTGCAATTTATTGCCTCTGAAAATCCACTGGAGGTTCAGCTATGAATTGGTTCCAACTTACCAGCACATAACAGCAACATAAGAAGCTAAGGATAATTTTACATGCAAATAGGAACCTTCTTGGATGGTTATCAGGGAGAGGGAAAGAGGCATAAGTGAGTAAAAAATAATAACATGTTGGGTAAAGGAAAAACAATGTACAATAACAGCCTTATCAGACATTGCCATTAATTAATTAATTGCATTGTTGTTAGGTGACATTAAGTTTGACTCATAGAGTGACCTTATGACCAACAGATCTGCACACTATACTAACCTGTGCCATCCTCATTATTTTAGACATACTTGTGTCCACAGCTGCAGTCGCTATGCCAATCCATATGGCTGAATATCTTCCTTTCTTTCACCTACCCTCCAAATCTCCAAGCATGATGTCCCTCTACAAGAAATAGACCTTCCTAACAGCATGCCCTGGCACCATGCCCTCTTCTAAACCTAGGTTGAACTTCTGGTGGTTCTCTATTAATATAGTGTTCTGGCCATTTTTAACATCTCAGCAATATTTTGCTTACATGTTAATTTAGTGGTATTGTTTGATAATTTCCATTATCTGTTGGATCACTTTTCTTGAGAATGGAGTCAAATAAGGATCTTTTCCAGTCAGCCAGACAGGCAGCTGTCCTCCAAATTTCCTAGCATAGACTGATGAGCAGGGCTATGTCTGTTAGTTGAAAATATGTCAATTGGTAGTCCAATGAATCCTGGGGTCTTATTTTGCCCCCCCCCGTACCTTCAGTATTGCATGAACTTCATCCTTCATTACCATTGGCTCTTAGTCATATGGTCCTTTTGAAATTTTTCAGTGTCAATTAGTTATTTTTGTTACAGTGATTCTTTGTATTCCTCCCATCTTCCTTTGATCATTCAAGATTTTGCCCATAGCATCTCTCAGTATTGTAACTCAAGACTTGAATTTATTTTTCATTCCTTTCAGCTTGAGAAATGTCAAGCAATTTCTTAGCTTTTTATTCTCTGACTCTAGGTATTTGTACATTTCATTGTAATATTTTGCTTTGTCTTCTCAAGCTATTATTTAAATCTTCTGCTCATCTCTTTCATATGGGCATCTCATCCATTATTTTGGCCTCTCAGTGTCTTAATGCAATATTCATAGCTTCTTTTGGTATCTATTTTGGATTGTTCTTTCTCCCCTGTCTTTGTAATGACCTCTTGCTCTTTGCATGGATGATTTATATATAAATATAATTTCCACAGTTCAGAATTGCATTGGAGACAGGACAGGAGGATGACTCATCAACAATCTGTGTTATGCAGACAATACAACCTTGCTTGCTGAAAGTGAGGATATGAAACATTTGCTGTAGAAGATGAAGGACTACAGCCATCAATATGGATTACATCTCATTATCACCAAAACAAAGATTCCTACCACAGGATTAGCTGATCTATTATCAATACTATGATAGATGGAGAAAGGATGGAAGCTGTTATTTCATCTTGCTTGGATTTAAATCAATACCTTTGGCTCAAGCAATCAGGAAATAAGGAGACATTCTGCATTGGGAAAGTCTGTGTGTCAAGGACCTGTCCAAAATATTGAAGAGCATTGATGTCAGTTTGAAGACTAAGATATACCTTATTAAAGCCATAGTTTTTTCAAGAAAACTTGCTATGCATCAGAGAACTGGACAATGAAGAAAGGTGACAGAAAAAGAATTGATAATTTTGAG
Source organism: Elephantulus edwardii (assembly GCF_000299155.1). Lineage (NCBI taxonomy): Eukaryota > Metazoa > Chordata > Mammalia > Macroscelidea > Macroscelididae > Elephantulus > Elephantulus edwardii. The sequence continues at coordinate 20,386,975 of NW_006399772.1, forward strand.
TTGTGGGGCTGGAAAACAGAACTTACTGTCCCATGAACTTCCAAAATAACAGATATGCCTTGGGGAAAGTGCAACTGGGGCACTTCCTGTAAACAAAGACGGTAAGCTTTGTCTTTCACACTTAGGACATGTAGCTAGGCAATGCTGTTCCTAAAAAAGGGACATACATCATGCTTGGAAAGATAGAAGGTTGGTTAAGAAGAGGAAAACTCCAATGAGATGGATTAACATAGTGACTTCAACAATGGACTCTGGTGTATTAGAGATGATAAGGATGGCAGAGAATAGGGCAGGGTTCAGGTCTGCTGTTCATAAGTAACTATGAGTCATACTTGACAACACCTAACAACAACATGCCCAAAATATGTAAAGCGAGGCTTTGTCATCCTGGTCACCAAGAAGCCCTCTGGCTGTACTTTCTCCAAGATATAGGTGAATGTTCTTTTGGCAGCCCAAGGGATATTCAATACTCTTCCCTACACCCTTGCCACATCGGTTGTTCACTGTCTTACTGAACTCTACTCACATTGCTGGGGTCAGATGGTATCTCATAGTTGTTTTCAAATTGTAGCTCTCTACAAACAGCTTCTCCCTGTGACAAAGATGGGAAATATCCTCCCGGGTGATTTTGTCTCTGAAATCCCACAATGGGTCAACTATGGGTCAGTTCCAATTTTATGGTACACAGAAACAAGAATAACTTGTGTAGGAGCTCTAATGGCCTAGTGGCAAGGAATTTTGTTGCAGACTCAAATGTAAGAAGTTCAAATACACTAGTTGCTTCATGTGAGAAAAGATCTCCTTCCTTGATATATACAGCCTCTTAAAATTCACTGAGTTTGTTCATCCTTGATGACACATAACAACAACAACATAACAATAACTTATGACCTTTTCTTTATGTACGTTAGTCACCTTAATGTCGTCTTTGGTGAATAACATATCTTCTGCCACTGTGTAATAAAATTGTCTTTTTCCTGTTGAGGAGTTGGAGTTTGAATTTTAAATAGGAACCCCTTGCTAGATAGATCATTGACAAATATCTTTCCATTCTGTACATTCTCTTTTTTACTCTCTTGGGAAATTTTCTGATACACATAAGAATCTAATTTTTAGAAAGTCTCTTTTATCTAGTTTATCCTCTCATGGTTGTGCATTTCAAGTTATATTCAATAGTCTATTCATGCCATGGATTAGGGCTCTTAAATTTGTTCCCATTGTTTTTCTCTAATGATCTCAATACTTCTAAATTTTACCCTTAAATTCTTGATTCAATTTACTTAGTTGCAATATTTCATCTGCATCAGTAAGTATCTCAAGTCTTCTTTGCTCTCAGCAAGAAAAACCATCTATATTGTCCAAGTTGTTAATGAGCCCTCCTACCATCTTTAAGCTGTCTTCTTTTTTTTTTTTTTTTCCAAAGAAGGTCCTTTTCTGAGAGCTGCTTAAAATATTCCAGTCCTTACTTAATTCAAATAACTTTCAATTCAGCTGGTGACTGATTCAGGCAAAGGGTGAATTCTGGGCGCCAAAGCAATGGGAGGAGGGGGTCGTGATCCACTCACGGCCGCTGGCCCATCTTCTTCAGGGTTCGATTGAGCTCCTCAAATTTATGGATCTGACGGATGAAGAAATCCCCGTACCCCCTGGCAACCTTGGTGTCTGCGATGGTGATCATGTCCTTATCGATGTAGAAGTCGACCTCCAAGGCAGACTGAAATTCCCCATCCAGGGCGGAGATGCCACTGGTCCACCCCAGGTTAATACATCCCAGTATCTGAAATTCTTTATTCAACAGATAGACTATGTAAGTATTGTGGAATGTTACAATCTTGATGCACATTTTTCTTAGTCTTAAACCATGTGCTATCCTCTCATTCTATTCCTACAAAAACTTCTTGATCAGTATAGAGATCTCACATCATTCTAATTAAGTGTTGAGTAATTCCCATTCTTAAAAATAATATGCTTAGTTTGTTTGATTCGCACAGGTGAAAGTCTTACCACACTAAAATGCAGGTAAACACTTTCTGCTATTATTTTCTTTCAGTGTTGAGCTCCATATAACACTGGTAATTGTATCAGATGTTCTATGTTCTTTACTGAATCTGATTTGACTTCCTGGTAGTTCTCTGCCTGTGTTCTGCCACACTATTTCTAAATTCAGGAAAATTTTATGTGCTCATTGTATTTTTCTATTATTTTCTACATTCTGTTGTATCCACTTCTCTGTGGAATTGGCACAAGTGCACGTCTTTTCCAGTAAGTATTCTAAATAGTTATCTTCCAAATTTCACTGCATGATAAATGAGTCTTACCAGTATTGTTTCCATCCATTAAAACATCATAATTAGTATTTCATCTGCTCCTAAAATCTTATTTTCACCGATCCCTTCATCATAACTTAGACTTTGTTTTTGATCTTATGTTAGCCAATCCAATCAGCCCCAGTGGTGAGAATCTTTTTTTCTTGATGTTGAGCTTCAATTCATATTGAAGGCTACAGTCCTTAGCCTTCCTTCGGCAGCAAGTGCTTCAGTTTCTCCTCAGTTTCAGCATGCAAGGTTGTGTCATCTGCATAACGCAGATTGTTGATGAACCATATTATATATACATACTTCTCAATGTTTAAGGAGGGTTTTATTGCTTTCCTACAAATATGTCAGATAAAGTTTTCATGTTGCAATTCCTACAAATAATTATTATATCCCAAATAAAAATACAATATCCCAAATAAAAAAAATTAGCATTGTGAGGCTTTTTCTAAATTGTAATAACTTTTTCACTTACCAGTACACTCTGTCTAAACCAATATCCTTTAACTACTTCTTTGGATTCCGTTCGAACTCACAAACAGCAACCCTATAGGAGAGAGTACAACTGTTCTCTATTGGGTTCCCAAGACAGTAATACTTACGGAAGCAACATAGCCTCATGGTTCTCCCATGGAGCAGCTAGTGGGCTTGAACCACTGACTTTTCAGCAGAGCAATTGAATATTGTGACACCAGCCCTCCTTTCTCTCTCCATAGTCCCAGCTGAGGGAGGCATGGTTTAGTCTAAATTACTGCCGCTGCTTCCCAAGAAGCTAGGCTGCCAGCCTCCACTCATCCAGAGCAGTTACCACCTGCCTACACCCTTGTCTTCCTAAAATGCAAGCTTTTATAGCTTCCATTATTCCTTTGTGACTCTTAGAATTACGTCAGAAACTGCACAGATAAGAGGTTTATTTCAATCTAACCCACACAAAATGAGTTAGACGAATACTGTCTTAACTTTTGAAGAAGAACTCTGTACTCCAGGTAAACTATTAAGGAAACGAGCATGCTGCTTCTAAAGCATAGTATAAACATTATGCTTGGATGATTTTGTACAATGCATTCCTTCACCTTTCCTTCTTTCCTGCCTGGTTAATTTTTATCCACTGTTAACCTATGTTAAATGCCACCTCTCCTATGAAGCCCTCCAGGAACTTCTTCAGGCAAGGAAGCAATTCTTTTCTTCTGCTCTAGCAGAATTATACTTGCATCTTTATCAAAGTATTGAATACTGTTCAATACGTAGAGCTAGAACCAACTCATAGCTGACCCTCTGGTGGGTTTTCAGAGACAATTAATCACAAGAGAGGAGATTGCCCATTCTTCTCCCACAGAGCAGCTGGTGACCTCAAACTGAATGCCTTCGAGATTGCAGTGCAGCTTCTTTGCCACTACTGTTTTATATTTTTAAATATCTGCCTCCTCCTCTATACCATAAGCTTAGTGATGAAGCTTTTTTTTTCCAAGATCCCCACCTCACTCCATATACAAAAACCAACTCAAGGTGGATCATGGACCTAGGACTAAAACCAAGGACTATAAACTTCATTCAAGAAAAGCTTGGAAAAACTTTAGTAGTCCTAATCCACAACATAAAGAGTCTTCCCAGTATTCTGAAAAATTTACAACCAGGAGAAGATAAAATAGATGAATGGGACCTTCTAAGAATCAAATCCCTGTGTGCATCCAGAAACTTCTCTAACAGGGTAAAAAGGGAAGCCACAGACTGGGAAAAAGTTTTTGGTAATGACATGTCAGACAAGGGACTCATATCTAGAATTTATAAAATACTTGAGCACCACAGCAAGATAAAGGAGAATAATCCAATTGAAAAATGGGCACAGGATATGAACAAACACTTCACCAAGGAAGAAATTCAGATGGCCAACAAGCACATGAAGAAATGTTCAAAATCCCTAGCCCTGAGAGAGATGCAAATCAAGACAACCATGAGATATCATCTCACCCCAGTAAGACTAGCAAAATTTAACAGAACAGCAAGCAACAAATGCTGGCGAGGTTGTGGAGAGACTGGAACCCTTATTCACTGTTGGTGGGAGTATAAAATGGTGCAACCACTGTGGAAAGCATTGTGGCGCTTTCTCAAACAGTTGCAAATAAAGATACCATTTGACCCAGCAATTCCACTACTGGGAATATACCCTGAAGCTTTTATCTTGGACTTCCCAATTAATGTATTATAATGCTTGTGAGATGAGGTGGTGTTCAACTAATATTACTTCAAGTGTGAAATGTGTACAGAGGTAATTAGTATGTGCACATATAGATTTGCTTAGAATGAGTGGAGACTTTAACCCTAAGAAAATTCTCTAAATGCCTAACTCCTGCATTCACTACTTTACACATATAATAACAATAAATAAATCTCAGGCCTAGGATGCCCTATTGCTAAATAGCCTGACAAATAAATGTCAAAAGATGATCTGTTAGGACTTTTAAAACTCCAATATACATTAACTCACTACAGTTAATATTTGGCCAATATTATATACGTATACTTGGCAAGTATTATATATTAGCAAGTCATTCAAGAACCAAAAGGAAAACATGCTTTTTTAGTACACCTGAGAAAGAATAACTACAGGATATCCCCTTTATTAACATTTATTATAGCACTATGATCTAAAACAAAAGTAAATGTGCTAAGTTAAACACAGGAAATGTTAAAGTCCACAGGAAACGTTAAAGATGTATTTGTTGATTCGTGGATCTACTATAGTGAATCATAATGATTTTCTAACAATATGCTCAAATGAATTAGTGATGATGTCATAAATTATTTGTTGGCAAATATTAGATGCTCCGTAGATACACCATATGTAATCAGTGGAGAGATTCATTATTGTGATATATACATGAAATGTCTACACCAAGCTTCTAATCAGTGTTTCTAGTCTGTCTCATCTTCATCATGAATTTTCAATACGTTTTAACAGATGTATTATTTAACATGATTCACAAATGCCAAATCTAACTCAGCCAAATTCATATTTAGTATTTCTTTAGTATTTCATATTTTAAGAAAAATTATTGAAATATGATTGCAACATCAAAAACAAATACATAAAGTATACTTTTGAGAGATACATTATAAACAGCTAAAATATAAGGGTTTAAAATTTAAAATCTTATTAAAATATGTATTTAAAT
>NW_006399772.1:20394962-20432030 GCF_000299155.1 Elephantulus edwardii
GTCATTGTCCAGCTCTCTGATGCATACATAGCAAGTGATTGCAAAGACCATGGCCTGGATCAGTTCACCTTAGTCTCCAGACTGGCATTGTCAAGTACTTTGGAGAGTTGGAAAAGAACATCATGTGTGGAACTGTAGAGATGGTAAAAGAGTAAGATCCTACCTGAGACGGAGTGACACAGTGACAAAGCAAAGGACTCGAGCACAGCAGAAATAATGAGGATGATGCAGGCTTGAGTAGAGCTTCATTCTGCTGTACATGTTGTTGTTGTTGTTGGTTATTGTTATTGTTAGAGGACATTGAGTCACCTACAAAGAAAGATCTGAACTTTTCCTTATCTTGCACCATCCTTACAATCTCAGATACACTTGATCTCATTGTTAGAGTAATTGTGTCAATCCGTCTTGTTGAGGGTCTTCCTTCCTTTCTCTGACCCTCCTCCTGTCCCAACATCATGTCCTCTTCCAGGGACTGTCCCCTCCTGACAGCATGCCCGAAGTATGTGAGAGGAAGTTTCACCCTCCTTGACCCTAAGGAGCAATCTGGATGCACTTCCGCCAAGACTGACTTCATTCTTTTGGCAGTGCATGGGATAGTCAGTCCTGTTCTCCAACCACATAGGCATTGATTGTACTTCTGTCACCCTTATTAATTGTTCAAATTTCAGATACAGAGGGAGTAATTGAAAAGACCATAGCTTGGATTAGGTGTACCTTAGTCTTTCAACTGATGTCTTTGCTCTTTAAAACTTTGGAGAGTTCTTTGACAGCAGATATTCTCAGTGCAGCGTGTCTTTTGATTTCATGACTGCTGTTATACCGAGTGTTGATTGGTAAATGCTAACATTGACAACTTCAATATTTTCTCCATCTATTACAATGTTGCCTATTGATAGGTAGTGATTTTTTTTAATTGATATTGAGATGTAATCGGGACTGAAGGCTGTAGTTTTTGATCTTTTGCAGCAGGTGCTTCAAATTATCTTCAGTTTCAGCAAGCAACATTGTATTATCTGCCTCATACAGGCTGTTGTGTTGCCTGCATAATGCATATTTTTTTATAATTTGCTGTTGTGCCAAGTTCCTAGAAGTTGGAGCATCTAACAATGTAACTGTCACAATTTATTCTAATAACAATGACCTTTTATCACACTTGTTAACCAAGATGTGAACTGAGAGAATTCAAATTAAAATTATAGTATACTGATGATATCTATTATATATGTGAACTAACACATTTTTATGGGTATATTTAAAGTTGCCAAATAATGACTTTACTTCGATGCCAATATATTTTATATATCTGTCCACTTTGATAATTCTTAAATAAAATTTCAAAAATAAATAACCACTCCTTCCTTGGAAAGGTTCTAACAATGCCTTACATTTCTGGATAGCCTTTCAAATCTTCAAATCGTCAATGCTTTCCATGTTTTCCAACCTAAGCAAGTACCTGGCAATTGTTTAGAGGCACTTATTTCCTAGCTATACATTATTTAAATTCTTGATTTATTTTCAGTTACTAGAGTTTATTTTAGGTAAATAATAATTTTTAAGTAGCTGCTATGTTTCAAGTTTCAGATCTGTCATTCGTAACTGCTACTGAGTCCTACTTGACCCTACAGCACTCAACAACAAGCTATTAGCCTTGTGCTGACTATTGTAGATTAAGATGAATTCATTAAAGAGTCTCTGTCCTCACAGAACTTTATGTTAATGAAGATTCCAGAAGATTACAATAGATAATATATGCATACCTCTAAATAGAGATCAGAGAGCATTGGTGGACTAGTGGTAAGAAACCGTGTTGCAATCCCAAAAGCATTTAGTTCAAAACCACCAGCTACTGCACAGGAAAAGATAGGTAATCTCCTCCCATGCAATTAAGGGCATCTGAAAACCTGCAGGTTGGAAGGTAACATATTAATTGGTTCTGCCTCGACAGTACACAACAACAACACCAAACAGAGTTTCACTTCAAGAAAGAAAGAAAAAAGACCTTTAGCAAGAAGTTTACCTTGAAGAACTCAAAAGATTCAGTCATGTAAAGAGAAAGTAGAAGGAACAGTACATGCAACTAGTGCTCAGAAGCAAGAATGCTGAGTTTGAGGGATGTTTGCCCTGTATCCAAAAGGGGGAAATGACTTGTCACTAGTTTAGGAAGATTGACAGGAAGCAGGATGCTTTAGGCTCTGATAAGGAGTTCTACTTTATTCCAGGAATAATTAATGTGATGTGATGGATTTGTGGACTGTGTAGCATAGTAGCACATCACAAAAATTCTAAACTAAGAGAGACATAAAGCCAGAGATAGTTTCTAAACCAAAATTTCATTAATTTTCTGTATCTTCTCCCACCCCAGATGATAATAGTGTTCACTGCATGGGCTAGGAGCTCACGTGCATCTCTGGTGGTAAAAATCGACCAATGACTATCCAGGTCACTGTTAGACATTGATAGTCTATTTCTGTGTGATTTAACAGCCTCCAAAAACTGGCTGAGGGTCAGTTATGAGTCACTTGCAACTTGAAGACAACAAGGTGGGTTTGTTTTTGTTTTGGGGTTTTTTTTTAGAATGAGAGTTTGACCACACATATTAATTGCTTAAGGAGGTAGAGTATGTGACTTCTGGAAGCAACCACATCAGAAAAGCAGGCCATTACATTCATGGTTTCAATGAAAATATGTTTAAAAGTCCAAAATACATTCTTTTTGGAGTAGATTTCCTTAAAAGTTTGTTTATAGATTTCAATAAATGTCACAAGAATAAAATAAACCCAACATAAAGCTAAAATGAAATTATTAGGTCAAACCAATCATTTATTCAAAAGTTACATAGATTTCACCTTTAGCTGGAACGGTATGTAAAATGTATTTGGTTAGTTCATTCACGGTGTTATCAATGACAGAACTTTCCAGATTGACCTTTTGATAAAGCTAACACAAAAATAACCACTATGATTCCAAAGTTATTAAACTTATCCTTTTAACCTCTCTTTCATAAGATGCTCTAACATTAACATTGGAATGGCAAAGATAGTTCCATGAATTAATTGACGCTTACATAACCACTGAAAAAATACATCTTTCAGAGCCTGTGGCTTGCCTATTCCTCATTTTTAGAATGCCAATTATTCACTTTTAAATTTAACTTCTTTCACACATGATTTATTAAGATACTAAGCTACTTTTTCAAAGGAAAATTGGAGTGTTAAAAAGTATTGTTTCCATTCTAATGATTTTTGTCTCAATTCAAAGTTTCATATTTGAAATAAAAAGGGTACTTACTCTTGAGTAACCTGCAGCTCCCTGAAATTCAAGAAGTTTGCATCATTTCAATGAAATGAAGTTCAAGAATTTGCATCATTTCAATCTCTGAAAAAAAAAATAAGACAATGTATATGACTCTCTATTCAGCCACTTCCCTAAAATGCTGACCCATATTTTGGACCTTTACATCTGAGGAAGTCCAACTCCAAAGAATCCTTCAATTGATTCTGTCTTCATTTTTAAAAAACCCTTGTGTTGTTGTTGTTGTTGTTGTTGTTGTCGTCATGTGCCATCCAGCTGCTTGCGACTCATAGCGACCCTATGTACAAGAGCCCTAAATGCCGCTCTATCCTGTGCCAACCTAGTCCTCTCACACACACTCATTCCCACCACTCCAGTCACAGAATCGATCCATCTCATCTAAGGTCTTCCTCTCCTGTGCCGTCCCTCCACTCTCCCAAACATGATGTCCCTCTCCAAGGACCTCTTCAAGCCCCTGCTTGCAACATGCCCAAAGTATGTCAGACAAAGCTTCAGAATCCTTGACTTCAAGGAGCATTCTGGCTTCACCCTCTCCAGGACAAACCTGCTTGTTCTCCTAGCAGTCCATGGCATATTCAGTACTCTTCTCCAGCACCACAGCTCAAAGGCATCAATTCTCTTTCTATCATCCTTATTCACTGTCCAACTTTCCAATGCATAGCACGTAATTGCGAAGACTATAGCACCTTAGTCTCCAGCCTGACGTCGTTGCTCTTCAGTACTCTTGAGAGGTCCCTCACAGCTGACTTTCCCAATGCAATTCATCTCTTGATTTCGTGGCTGCTGGCTATGGAACCAAGCAAACTAAAACTGCTAACTATCTCAATCTCTTCACCATTAATTACTTTCCCCATTGTCCTTTAAATGGTAATACTCTGGCACAACTCTTGCCCAATAAATTGTTAATAAACACAAAGACATTATAAATGCTAAGAATGTTGATTTTTCCCTATAGGTATCAGATTCTAGAAGAATGGTAACTCAGTGTTCTACACAAAAAGAGACAACTTCAGAGAATTGTGATTTTTAAGCTCTCTTTCCTATTTGTAGAAGCCCTTGTTTTGGAATAGAGATTAAGCATTCACCTGGTAACAAAAATGTCAGTAGTTCAAATTCACCAGTAGCTCAACAGGAGAAAACTGTAGCCATCTGCTTCCACAAAGGTCACAGCCTTAGAAAGGATAGTTTTTTAAGTTTTCTAAAACAGTTCTACTCTGTCCCAAGGGATCATGGTGACTCAGAATTAAGTCTGTACAGACATAAGTTTGTTTGGAGAGGATCCCTATTTGTGAGCTCCCAGGACATTTCTTGCACTCAGAAAGAGTGAAATTTTCTTTCACATTTGCATTTTCATATCTCATAACTTTATTCTTCCAACAAAATTTCTTGGGAAAATTAATAAATAAAAATCAGTAACCCATGAAACTTTGTGGGGAGAATAAAGTTGTGAGATGTGAAAAAGCAAATGTGAGAGAAAAACTTCACTCTCTTTCAGTAAAAGATATTTACTGCTAGTTGACAAATAGAGAACCTCTTCAAAAATTAGGAACAAGGACCAGAAGTCAGAAAATATGGACTTGGAGACAGAAATGAGGCTGAGATAGAATAATAGAATTCTGTACAATCAAGGATTTATTCATTGTAAATACCTCTTATCAAAGAAAAAAAAATTGACCATATACATGGACTTCACTTGATGGGCTACACAATATTCATATTGATTATATCTGTAGAAAGAATCATTAGAGAAGCTCATTATCAGCTCTTAAAAAACAGGCCAGGCGATGACTGTTGAATAGGACCATCAACTACTCAGAGGCAAATCCAGACTGAAGCTAAAGAAAATTAAAACAAATCCACAAAACCCCAAATTTTACCTTGGGTGTGTCTCATCTGAATTCAGAAACCATCTCAAGGATGGGTTTGAGGCATAGATTACCAATGAACAAAGAACAGATGAGTTGTGGAATGACAACAAGAATACCATCAAAAAGACAGCAAAAGGTAGTTAACTGAGAGAGAAAAGGAAGAAAATATCAAGATGGACATCAGAGGAGACTTTGAATATTGCACTAGAACACTGAGAAGCCAAAACAAAAGGAAAGAATGACAAAATTAAAGAGTTGAACTGAAAAATTCAAAGGGCAGTTTGCAAAAATAAAACAAAATATTGTTAACAAAATGTGCAAGCAACTGGAATATCAGAAAATCAAAAGGGAAAAAAATCACTTGGTATTTCTCGAGCTGAAGGAACTGAATAACAAATTCATGCCATGAGTTGTAATACTCACAGATATTATGGACAATATACTGAATGATTCAGAACACATCAAAAGAAGATGGAAAGAACCCACATAACCACTGTTTGAAAAAGAAATGGCTGACATAGAAACTTTTCAAGAAGTAACATAGGATCAAAAACAATGATAACAAAAGAGAAAAGTTCAAGCTTCTCTGAAGGAATTGGCAAAAAAAAACCCCAAAACCAAAAAAAAAACCCAAGGCCACAGGAATTGATGGAATATCAAGATATTTTAATAAACAAATGCAGCTCTAGACGTGTGCTCACCAGGTTGTGCCAAGAAGTCTGGATGACCTGGCCAACGGACTGGAAGAGAGCCATATTTATTCCCATTTCCAACAAAGGTGATCCAATAGGTGAACGAAAGGTGATTATGTGGAAATGATCTAACAATATCACTATTAGCACATCAAAGCAAATTCTTACTGTAGATTACCCTGAAAACAGCTAGAACACTACCAGAAATACAAGCTAGATTTAGAAGAGGCCATGGTATTCTCAATTACTTGTTATGCTTCATAGAGTCGGACAATGACTAAAGGATGACAGAAGAATAGATGTCTCCGAGTTGTGGTGCTGGAGAAGACAAGAGTCTTGAATATGCCATGGACTGCCAAGAAAGCAAATAGATCTGTCTTCGAGAGGGTGAAACCAAGTCTCTTCTTGAAGGCTGGGATTTTGAAGCTCTGTCTCACTTATTTTGGGCATGTGACCAGGAAAGATCTGTCCTTGAAAAAGGACATCATGCTCAGAAGGGTGGACGGACAGTGCAGGAGAGGAAGACCTCAGATGAGATGGATTGATACAGTGACTGGGGCAAGGGGTTTGGTGTGTCAGATTTAGTGAAACTGACTCAGGATAGATAAGGGTTCAGAGCTGCTGTATAGGGTCGTTATGCATCGCAGGCAGCTCCACAGCACATAACAACAATAACATATTATGACTTGTTTGGAAGCAGGAGTGGCATCCACTTCCTAAACAACATGCCTCCAAACTTTTGATAAATGCTGATGGTTGTAGAGGGGCTTCAGGCCTTTTGTTCATGGGATGGCTATAAGTCACGCTCGACTCGAAGACAATCAACAACAACTGCAACAATGGCACTACAGATTTCATTGCTGATGTCAGATGGATCATGACTGAAAGTAGAGAGTACCAGAAGGACGTCTATTTGTGTTTTTATGAACCATACAATGGCATTGGACTGTGTGGATCATAAAAATTCCAGTCAATGTTGAAAAGAATGTGAATCCAAGAACACGTGGCTATGCTGATGTGAAACCTATACCTAGACCAGGAAGTTGTCTGAATAAGGAGTGTATCGGGGATGGATCCATAACTTTTTAATCTATACACAGAACAAACCATTCAGGGAAAGAATGTGGCATCAGGATTGGAGGAAGACTTATCAACACTTGAATTATGCAGATGATATAACCTTACTTGCTAAAACTGTGGAGAACCTGAAGCATTTTCTGCAGATGGTCAAAGACAGCAGTCTTCAATATGGATTGCATCTCAACATTCAGAAACATCAAGTTCCTCACCACTAGGCCAACAGGCAGTAAAATAATGACAGGTGGAGAAAGGATTGAGGTCATTAATGATTTTGCCTTGCTAGGAACCACAATCAAAACTCTTGGCACTAGCAGTCAGGAAATCAAAAGACTAGCTGCATTGGGAAAATCTACAGTCAAAGTTCTCTCCACAGTGCTCAAGGGAAATAATTTCCGTTTAGAGACTAAAGTATGCCTAATTCAGGCCATGGTCTTCTCAACTGCTTTCTATGCAGCTGAGAGCTGAACGATGAATGAAGATCACAGAAGAATCTTTTCTTTGGTGACCTTCTGTCTTTCCAAGCATTATGTGGTTTTTCAAGGATTGGCCTTTCCTAAGAACATCCCCAAAGCATGAAAGACAAAGGCTCACCATTCTTACTTCTCAGCAGTACTATGGGTGAGCTTACCCCAGTACAGATATGCTTGTTCTTTAAGCATCTTCACTAAAAGAGAGTGGTCTAGGCAAGAGTACATAAAAGATTAACCAAGATTGTCTACTAAATGATTGTCAAGTTGAATCCTAGCCATTGGCATTGATGGGACTACAGCAATGAAATACATATGTCAACTTAAAGAGTAGGAGGACATTTTCAAGTGAATTGAGAAATATAAACTCCCATACAAAACAACTTACGGCCAGTCTTAAAGCTGACTTTAAAAAGAATATAAGGGCTTTGCTCTGTACTCACATCTAGTGTCAATAGGAACTTTCTTCTGGATACAGGTGCAAAACGACAAGGATCACATAAATTCAGTCTACCGGAAAAAGGTCCCCAACCTCAGAGGAACAGAGTAGCTAGCATTTTATGGGCCAAATCATTATACAGGCTAGCGACTGGTATCTAGAACAATGAGTTCAAAGGTGAAGTCTCACCATTACAGTGAGAATAGAAAATATTGATATTTAGTGCTTTTTATCACAAAGATTGTTTTTAAAGTTTTTATCAAAGATGTATTGTTGTTATGTGCCGTTGAGTCACTTGTGACTCATAGCCACCCTAATGTACATAGGGTTTTTGGAGGCCTGCTATTTCAGAAGTGGATGGCCAATCCTTCTTCCTAGTCTTTCTTAATCTGAATGTTCAGATTTAGAGAAGTATCAGACAGACCAGTGTTCTACAGAAAAGTCAAAGATATATCCCTTATTATAGAGTTAACCATTCGTATCAGTGTTGTCCCTCTCCTTGGCACACATGCCTTTACCCACTTATTTCCCTGCTCCACCATCCACCAGGCAGGATACCCATCCACTTCTAGCCACTCCTTTCAATATCCATATTAGTATATTAATTCTGGATAAAAAATATATCATTTACAGATGCTCAAAAATGTTTTAACAATATTGTTGTTTTTATGTATGGTTGAGTCAGAATCCACCCATAGCTGACCTTCCAGCAGGTTTTCAGAGGCAGTAAATCACAAGGGAGTTGCTTGGCCATCTTCCACTTACAGAGTAGCTGGAGGACCTTTGGATTCACTGAGCAATTCCTTAACACTGAACTGCCAGATACAATGCCAGAGAAGGAGCAGGCTGGTCAAGAAATCTGAAAATGTGATCTACCCGCCCTGTCCGATAAAAAAGCACACTTGGAAATATCTTCCTATCACTTCCTGATGAACAATAAGGAATAAATCAATTCTTCCAGGCAAGTACATTAAGTAGATCAGACTGAGTATATGGCATTCTGAACACTAAATAATAGTGGGAGAAAACATTAGCAAAAGAGATGTTCTCCTTTCGAAAATCTCATGGATTAAGCTATTAAGTTTGTATCACTGCAAATAATATTAAATGATTTGTTGCTGCTGCTGTTGTGTACTGCTCAGTTGGAAACAACTCAAATAGGACACTCCACAGGTTTCCCAAGGCAGTTTAATCCCATGGAAGGAGATTGTCCATCTTTCTGCTGCAGGGCTGCTGGTAGACTCCAACCAAGATGCCTTTGGGTTGGCAGTGCAGTTCCTTTGCCATTTAGCCACCAGAGCGTCCTATTACATAAGATCCTAAACAAAAGCAATACTGCATAACTAAGTAAATTGTCAAAATAAATTCTCAGGCCTGCCATTTCTGGTGATACGTGGGATTCAATTTTCCCCCTATTAGGTCACCCCTAGCAGGAGATTATTACTGTGGGGAGTTCATAAACATTTGTTATCTCCCTACCTTTAGAAAATTTATATTCTTTGGTTATAAAATCTTTCAGTGGAAAAATAAGAGTATAAACCAAAGACCCTATGTAAACAGATATTTGGACTCCATATGGACCGCAATGTGAAGTCTATTACACTCTAAAGGGAGAAATAAAAAATACGAAATTTAAAACACTTTTCATCTCTTTACAAATCCATTTTACAAAATCATCTAAGATTAAAATCATACATATTTCCAAACTCTTTTATAAGCATGCATCTATTTAGGTATGTAGAATACAAAATGTCCAATTGCAAATACCATTCCAAAATATAATTTCAAAATCAGACTATAAATGTTAAATGGTTGTAGAATCTCAAAGCCAAATTGGGACATTCATAACCATCTCCTTTAACCCTTAAACTAAACTGGCTAAACTGCATATCTAAAACAAAATAGCTTCTGGGCTAGAATCTCTACGGCAACTTTAGCCTCGAGCAAAATTTAACACTGTGGGTGTTTGTCCTCAAAAGTGGCATCTTAATGGAAACACTGTCAGACTTGGAGCTATTGGATCCCCAGAAAGACACAATTTAAGATTTCAAACACAGGTTTACTTTTCCCTACTAATTGTCCTAAAAGAGACCAAGAAAGACTCGACCAATGAATTGTCTGCGGACTCGGGCACATTCTTTTCATACTGCCCTAAGGTTCAAGTAGAAAGAATAAATGACTCCAGTCAGGCATTACTGTTTGGTTCTTATGTTTTCCTTCTTTTGATAACAGTTACAACTTGAACTTCACCTAACTGAAAAAGCCTGCCGACTCGATTCAATTAACTTTAATAGGATTAAAACACTGCTTTGGAACCGGAGATTTAAATAGAAAAGAGTCTCAGCAAATACATCTTTCATGTACCTCATTAATTCTAAAATAAATATGTTACCTGAGGCAAAATGAGTATAATGATCAGATATTTCAGCATTATACATTCCAACTAGTATTTTTTCCCATTATGATGTTTAAATACCCAAAATTTTAAAAGAACAATTGATATGTGTGTAAATTAAAGTTTTGCTCAGTGTACTTTCTTTCTTGGTAGTTAGTAGCAAATTGGTTTAAAAACAGGGCCATGGTTTGAGTAGATAGTATCAAATTACCACATTTAACACATTTTGAATTGAGCCGTTCTTATCAAATAATCCACATAAATTTCTGTGAAATTTATTTCACTTATTTTAAAAACAATTACAATTTTAAAAAATGGGAAATGTAGATGGCATCAACAGTTACTAAATTACTGATCACTTGATCACCCTATTAGATGCTTGGCCAATGTTCAAAAATCATATTGTAGGAATACAATTATTATTAAAAGCCAGCCGCCTTCCAAAGACTAAACAAAATACAAGTTACATTAGCAAATGATTGTAACAAATGCCCTTAACAGCAATATAAACTGGTTCTAAGAAAGAATAGATTAAGGAATCCTAACAGAGGTGAGAGAATTTGCATCCCTTTCACTGGTTCATTTATTCAACCAATTAACATATACTGAGTACCTATTGAGTTAACACATCAGCAGACTGAATACTTTGAAGTTTCAAAGAAAGCCTTAGACTTGGGCCTTGTCCTCAAGGGAAAATTTCCTTGTAAGAGGCAGGACGTGACATCCATGAAACTATGGGAAAATGACACATGAACTCCTACGTGTGGTCTACAGAATACATTTATTTCCTGGATAAGAGAAAGTCTAAGAAAAAAAAACCTTGCAGGTACAGTTCATAGAAGAGGCCTATCTTCAATTTTGTTTTTTAAAATAAAAGTAAACTGTCAAGGACTCACATACAACAACAAAAAAAATCATGGCGGCACAGGGCAATAAAATGGACACCCAAAGAGGTGGAAAAGAACAGAATTTTAATTCTGAAGGTCAAACTTACCTACTATACAATTTAACTCATGCTTTTAGAAAACACTGCATGCTTCAAAATTGGAAAGAGTGTATGCCAGGCATGTGTCCTATCTCCATACCTTTTCAACATATATGCAGAACAGATTATCTGGGAGGCTGAGCTGCATGGGGAGGAATGTGGCATCAGAATTGGAAGAAGATTCATCTACAAGCTGCATTATGCAGATGACACAACCCTGCTTGCTGAAACTCAGGAGGACCTGAAGCACTTGCTGAAGAAGGTCAAGGACCACAGCCTTCAATATGGATTGAGGCTCAATATCAAGAAAACAAAAATTCTCACTACTGGGCCAATTGGCAGCATCAGGATGAGTGGTGAAGAAATTGACATTGTTCACAGCTTTAGTTTGCTTGGCTCCATGGTCAACACTCTTGACACCAGCAACCAGGAAACTAAAAGACGTATTGTGATGGGAAAGTCTCCTGTTAGGAACTTCTCCAAAGTACTGAAGAACAATGGTGTCACTCTAGAGAGTAAGGTGTGCCTGAACAGGCTATGATCTTTACAATCACTTGTTATGTGTCAGAGAGCTGGACAATGACTAGGGAGGATAAAAGGAGTATTGATGCTTTTGAGCTGTGGTGTTGGAGAAGAGTATTGAATATACCATGGACTGCTAAAAGAACAAACAGGTTCGTCCTGGAGAGGATTAAACCGGGCTGCTCCTTGGAGGCAAGGATTCTGAAGCTTTGTCTGACATATTTTGTACATGTTGCAAGGAGGGACCAGTCCTTAGAGAAGGACGTCATGCTTGGGTGGGTGGAGGGGCAGTGCAGGAGAGGAAGTCCCTCTATGAGGTAGATTCATTCACTGACTTGGGTAATCGAGGTAGGTGTGTTGGAGACAGTGAGATTGGCACAGGATTGAGCAAGGTTTAGGGCTGTTTTACATAGGGTCACTGTGAGTTACAGCACATAACAAGAAAAACAACAATGTGTTACGTGACTTTGGAGTGAGTTCGTCAGGACTTTGTTAAATCGTTTCGAACTGAGTTTGCTGTTGGTTTTTATTTGTTTATATGTACTGGTTTATTGTGCTTTTATCATATGTTGTTGTTGTTGTTATGTACCATGTGACTCAAAAGGATCATGCGTATAACAGCCCTGAACCCTGCTCTATCTTGAGCCAGCGTCATTGTCTCTGATATACATACCCCCATTACTCTAGTCACTCGTGCTTGTATTTATTCTTTAGTTCTTTCAACTTCAGAAATGCAGAGTAAGTTCAGCTCTTTTGATTTTCTGACTCCAGCTCCTTGCACATTTCATTATTATAACAATTTGTCATATATGTGTAAATTCCATTACCTACTTTTCAATGTAATTTCATATACTATACTTACACACACACACACATACACACACACACACACACACAGAGAGATTATGCCTAAAATAGTCTCTCACTTTTTCACTGAAGCCTCCTTTTCTTTGCATAAATTATGGTGTCATTGATTTCCAAAGTTCTGATAGGGAAAGTACTTCTTAAATGAATGTTAAGAAAAAATATTTATAAACAGATAGACCTTAAGGGAATAAGAACTTGATATATATAATCCTACCATCCTAAATAACATCAATGCCAAAAGTTTTGTTATGTTTACTTTTCTTGTCTTAGAATTCCAATTTGTTAACAGTAGAGTGTACAGCATTTGTGATAGGATTTTATTCTTATTTTCTTCCATTTTCTGTATTCTCCAGACTGTGCAAATGAGTGGAATTTTATTAAGAAAGAAAATTGCATTTACAAAACCAAAACCACTAGAAAAACATGAAGGACTAAGGGGAAAATACAGTGAGGTGGGAGACCAACAGGATAATGTGAGCTGATTTTAAATACAGTAAGTAGTGAGAAAGGACATAAATAATCTGGAATTCTGAATGTGAGATCATAAACACTACAGAGAATTTGCCCCCAGCATCTGGTAACCTGAACAATTTTATGAAAGTCAGAATTGGTTTGAAGTCAGATGAGTAAGACCAACTGCTGTTAATGTGATTACTTTTTTCTCATTATGTCTAGGTCTAAACTAGATTTCAAGTTTTGGCTTCCCATAAGTGTACCGTGTAATGACACATGCATTTAAAAATTCAGATAAAATAAGAGTGCATTTTCATTGGGATGTAGTAAAGATTACCAACTTCATGGATGATTTTTCTCTGCTCTTATTTTTCCTTCCATGATCGACTTACTGCTCAGAAATATAATTAGTACCAACATTGTGGAATTGGCCCACCATTCTTAACCATTATGCTGTTAAATGAATTAGGCTGGTGGCCTAATGGCAAGAAGCTGCACTTGAATCCCAAAGACACTTGATTCGAGGCCACCAGCTGGTCCACAGGAGAAAGATGGGTAATCTCCTGCCAGGCAATTAACTGCCTCTGAAAGCCCACTGGAGGGCCAGCTATGGGTCGGTTCTCACTCTACAGTGCAACCAACAACAGCAATGTGAAGATTAATGAAGAGTAACGTTAGTTTGAGGACAAAGTGTGCCTGATTCAGGCCATAAACTTTTCAATCACTTGCTATGCATCTGAGAGCTGATTAATGAATAAGGATAAAAAAAAGAAGAATTGGAACCTTTGAGCTGTGGTGTTAAAAGTGTTGAAGATCACACAGACTGCCGAAGGAACAAACAAATATGTCTTAGGGAAAGTGCTGCCAGAGTGCTCCTTGGAGGCAAGGATGATAAAGCTTTGTTTCACATACTTTGGGCATGTTACTAGGAGAGCCTCTTCGAGACACATCATGCTTGGAAAGGTGGAGGGTCACTGAAAGAAAGGAAGACTCTTAATCAAATGGATTAAAACTATGGTTGCTGCAATGGGCCCTCGTATGTCAGAAAGTGTGTGGATGGCACTGCATAGGACAGGATCTGTTGTTTAAAGGGTAGCCATGGGTTGTCCTCAACTCAACAGGACCTGACAATAATGCGGAGATACTGGTGGCTCTGTGGTTAAAGTGCTCAGATTCTAACCAAGAGCTCAGCAGTTCAAACCTCCAATTACTCTGTGGGAGAAAGATGTGGCAGGCTGCTTTCACTGAGATTTATAACCTTGGAAACCCTTGGCTGTCCCATTCTAACCTACAGATTTCCTATGAGTCACTGTGGGCTCAATAGCCCTGATTTTATGCAGCACATCATGCTTTAAATACATGTGCCTGGGATATCCACCAGATGAATTGCTACTTATGGGAACTAATAATGATATTGTTGGTTATTTTTTTAACTTTAATTAACAAGTGGGTATAATACCCACTTGCAAAGGTGTCATTAAAATGGTATTCAAGATTTACAGAATATATAATAGAGAGTTGGTTACTTAATATCCCTCTCAGAGTTTGACCTTTTCAAAATGCAGTCTAATATTTGGCCATAAAACCACTGAATTTTCAAAACTTTTTTGCTTTAACTCACCTTAAAGCCTGTTTTCTCTGTGGTGGTTTTCTGCTAAACTGAAGATAAAAAAAATATATTTTTTCCCCTGATGCCACAATACCAACTACAAGTCAAAACTAAAGCAAATACATAAATATATATATAGACACACACCCATATATATACACCTATATATACACACACACCTATATATGTTGTTGTTAAGTGCAGTCGAGTAGTAGACGACACATAGCGACCCTACGAAGGAAAGTCCTCGACATTTGTGTGACTTTCATCCTTTCTCCAGGTTCATAGGGTTTCTAGAGGCAAACTGTTACTGAAGTGGATGCCACTCCTGCTTCCAAGCTTGTTTTAACTGGGGAGCTCCACCACACCTCAACAACAACAATACACACACACACACACACACACACACACACACACACACCTATATATACCTATATATATACATATATGTTTTTGTTGTTAAGTGCTATCGAGTCAGCAATGACTGATAGCAACCTATGAATGAAAGACTTGAACAATTGTATAACTTTCTTCATTTCTCCAAGTTCATAGAGTTTCCAGAAGCAAGCTATTTCAGAAATGGATGCCACTTCTGCTTCCAAGCTTGTTTTAAGTGGGGAGCTCCATCAAACACTATCCACCATGAGTAACCATTCTTGCAAATTGACTCATCATTGTCACAGTGTTCAGCTTCACAGCAATCACAAGTTACTTCTGTGCAGCAAATGGACAAACCAGTGCTATACCACTTAGAAGAATGTTTGACAGAGAAACAACTAAAACTAGGCTTGAGGGCCGCAGATTAAAATCACCCACCTTTGACTTGATAGCATAACTTTCTATTCACCAGGCCCACAGAGCTCTCTCTATGTTGGTGGTGTTATTGTTAAGTACAATAGAGTCATAGATGACTCAGAGCAACTCTATGAACAAAAAGCCTGAACAATTGTCTAACTTTCATCGTTTCTTGAAGTTCATAGAGTTTCTGGGGGCAAGCTACTTTGGAAGTAAAGCTTAGATAGATAGATAGATAGATAGATAGATAGATAGATAGATAGATAGATAGATAGATAATAGATAGATGATAGATAGATAGAGCGAGCCTTCGAGAGGCATGTTGTTTAAGAGGTGGAAGTGAATGCCACTCTTATGTATACACACACACGCGCACGCACGTGTGTGTGTGTTTGAGGATGGGCGCATGGAAAAAAATGCTAAGAGACCAAAGCAAATGTTCTTCAAGCTCTTGTGGTGTCAATCTCTTATCCATTAATCATGGTGCTGCTAATTGGCCTAGTGGTAAGAATCTTTGTCTTCTTGATATTGAGCTTCAATCCATATTGAAGACTATGGCTCTTGACCTTCTGCAGCAAGCACTTCACGTCCTCCTCAGTTTCAGCAAGCAAAGCTGTGTCATCTGCATAACCCAGTTTGTTGATGACTCTTTTTCCAATCCTGATGCCATATTTCTTCTCAAAAATCAAATGATCTGTTCTTCTTACAGACTGAAAAGCTATGGAAGACAGGATGCAACTCCTACGCACTCTCTTCCTGATTTTGAACCATGCAATGTTTCCCTGCTCTGTTCTGAGGACTGCTTTCTGGGCCAACTATAGGTTTTACATAAGCATAATCAAGTTTTCTGGGATTCTCATTCTTCACTAAGTTAACCACAATTTGTCTTACACTCCATGTTAATCATCCAGTGCTGTTATAGCATAAATACTACAAGCAGCTGACTTCAATGAACAGGAATTCATTTCCTTACCGTTTATGAGGTTCACTCACTCTCATTTTTATCACTGCTGAGTCGGAACTTACTCAACTGACCATCCAGTGGGTTTCAGAGACTGTAAATTATGGAGAAGGAGATGGCTCATCTTTCTCCCCTGGAGCTGCTGATGGATTAGAACCATCAAAGAAGCATGCATGGTCTTTGGGTTTGCAGTACAATTTCCTATGAACTACACCCCAAGAGCTTATGTTAGAAAGCTGGAAGACCAAATTCAGGGTGCTGGCTTTGGGGAAGACTTTCTATCTGTGCTGGCTGGTTCTAGGAATTTCTCAGTACAGTTGAAAAGATGCAATCCACTCCTAGCTGATTTTTCTTGGTGGTAAAGAGATCCACTCTATTCTGATCTCTGATCAATTCTCTCTTCTATCTTGTAAGACAAAAGTTGATGCAGAAGGGCTGTCATCTAATTAACAGTATTGTATCTTACCTTATCCTCTTATAATTGGTTGGCTAATCCCAACTCTGATCACAATGTGAGTAGAGATTACATCATTACATAACTACTTCTACTCCTGTCTCCTCAACATAATAGGGGCTAAGATTTACAACACATAGACAATTACACAGAACTGAATATAATGGCCTAGTCAAGTAAACACTTATTTGGGGGAACATAATTTAATCCATGACACACTCCTAATTGTGAGTTAATTCTAGGAGTCTATTGGAATTCTGGTGGCCTACATAAGAAATTGTGCTGCAATTACAAAACTATGCAGTTCAAATCCACCAGCTGCTCCACAGAAGGACAGGCAAACTCCCCCTGTGTGATTAACTATCTCTGAAAACCTGCTGGAGGATCAAATACGGGCAGTTCTGACTCAAGAGCACACAACACAACAACATCCTTCATTTGGGGATCTCTGATGGCCTAATGATAAGCTGTGCTGCAATCTCAAAGGCATATAGTTCAAGTCTACCAGCTGCTCTGTGGGAGAAGAATAATTTTTTTATGATATATTATCTATGAAAACTCACTGCAGGGTCAGGAACTGGTCCATTCTAACTTGATGGAATATAACAACAATGACAACAATCCTTTATCCACCATTCTTTTTTATCTTGTTTGTTTCAGTTAGCTCCTCTACATACAGCTTCAAATCTCTGTATTGGTCTTGATTGCCCTTGTAAAGTCTAACCCTATAAATTCAAACTACTAATATTTATTCTCCCTCCCTAACCTCAAATGTTGTTGTTGTTTTGCTGTTTGATGCCGTCGAGTCGTAGATGACTCATAGCGATCCTATAAATGAACGGCCTTAGCACTGTCCGTACATAGAGTTTCTGGAGGCAAGCCATTTCGGAAGTGGATGCTACTCCTGCTTCCAGGCTTGATTTAGTCGGGAAGCTCCAGCCAACATTGTCTACCATGGGTACCCGTTACCACGATTGGCACATCACTGTCACAGTGTTCAGCATCACAGCAACCATGAGTTACCTCTGTACAGCAACGCACAGACCAGTGCTATACCACCTTGTAGCGTGATTGAAATATAAAATCCCTTTTCTGTGGTGTTGGTGTTTTTATGGTGGACAGTAGACTCTGACTCACAGGTACAACCTTGCCTTCTGGACACTAGACCAAAACCTTAATCCTGTGCCATTCGCACAACCACCTCCGTGTTTATAACCGCTGCTGCAGTCACCGTGTTCAGTAATTTTGTTGAGGGCCATCCTCCTTTACGCTGACTGTTCTCCTTTCTTTCCAAGCATAGCATGATGTTCTTTTTATTGGCCAATGAGCATCAGCTATTTTTAAAGGACTTTGTCTAAGGAAATAGTAAAGTCAAAATATCTTCTTTCTTAGAGGATTGGACAACATGTATAGTGCAGTGGGTCGTTTAATATAGCTTTTATACTTACTGCCTTTGTGTCCCATGAAGTGAGTGGGTTTTGTTATCATTATGTACTATCGAGCAGACTACAACTCAAAGCAGCACTATGCACAACAGACGTGAACCCTGCCCTATCTAGTGATGTCAATTCTGACACACTTGAACCCATTGCTGCAGTTACTGTGTCAATCTGCCTCATAGAAAGTCTTGCTTTCTTTCGCCATCCCTCCATCTTTCACAGCATGATGTTACTTTCCAAGAAATAGCCTCTCCTAGCAACATGTCCAAAGTAGAAGAGACATAGCTTCATCATTTTTGTCTCCAAGGAACATTCTGACTGGACTTTTTCCAGGACTATCTGTCTGTTCTTTTGGTAGTCCATAGGATACTGAGTAAGACTAAGCAAATAGGAGATTTTCATAGCACACTTCAGAAATTAAGTAGCTTGTGAATAATGAAAGTAGGGTACATGGCACACATTAGGGTAGGATGTGCAAATAAGGGTGTAGAATGCTAATTAAAAGGATTCTTAAGGGGAGCTCTGGTGGCCTAGTGGCAAGGAGCTACAACTACAATCCCAGAGGCACACGGTTCGAATCCACCAGATGCTCTGCCGGGAAAAGGAGGGACAATCTCCTCCTGTACCAGTCAGATCTGATTTGACGGTACACTCACACAAAAATTAAAAAAAAATATTAAAAAAAAAGGATTCTTAAAGGAGGCAAAAGACAGAGCTTGTCTACTATCAAGAAAGAAGAAGATACAGCCTATTAACATCAAATATGCGTGTGAAAGTTGGACAATGAATAAGGAAGAAAGGAAATGTATATGAATTGTGATGTTAAAGAGTATTGACCTGATTTACAAAAAGAGAATTAAATCTATCTTGGATGAAGGCAAGGCAGAGTGCTCCTTAGAAGCCAGGATGGTGAAACTTTGTGCCACATACTTTGGACATTTTATCAGCAAGGGCCAATCTTTGGAAAAAGAACAGCACGCTTGCAAAGCTGGAAGGTCAGAGAAGACCCTCAATAAGATAGACTGATTGAGGTAATTCGGCTTTCTAGTGCCTGGATCACTATCAGTTGGAATTGATTCAAAAGTAACAAGTTATTAAAGCTAATAGTTATAAGATCTATAATTAAGAACAAATTCCACTACATTTTTGCATTTTAGAAAGTAACTCCTTTAACTGGCTCTGTCAAAACAAATTCTAATATTCATATAACATTTACTATCATTGTTTGTTTAATGTTTTATTTTGTATGCTATTTATGTCTTTCTTACTATAGCGATGTATCATAAAAATACTCAGTTGGAAACAGGATGTTAATAGTCAAAATCCATACAGTGGCTCCATGGGATTCAGTTTTAGTGAGATATTTTTTTTCTTTTAATTTAGTTTGTTTATTTTTCATTTCAATGAACATCTACAGAGATTTTGGGATTCCATTCATTCATTGTTACACCCTTCTCCCTGCTCAAACCCCTCTCCCCTCCCCCCCTTTGCGCCTCTCCTTGAAAAGCAAAAGAAAAACTCCCTCATTTGTACACAATCCCCCCGCACCTCCCCAAACCCCACCGTCTACCCCCAAATATAATCCACTCTGCAACCCTCATTGCGTACTCCTATGATAAAAATAATGCCCTAAAATATAATAATTGAGCTATTTTTATAAAAATTACAGCAAAAAATCCATGTGGGCATTTCTGCTATTCTGCTGTGTCATATTGGGTCACTGTGATTTGAAAATCAATGTGAGTGAACAACAATACCAACATTAGCACACAAATTGTATAACATTTGAAGCTATGGTTAGAGGGTGCATTCTTTTCAGACTATAATTTGCAAGCACCATCAATTCAGTAAGTTGTTTATGGAAATTGAGAATCAATCTTGAATAAAGATTGTAAATGAAAAAATATATGTAAAAAGATAGACTGATTGAGACTATGAATGCAACAATTGGCTTAAACAAGGAAAAAATTATGAGACTAGTGCAGGATCCAGCAAGGTTTTGAGCAATTGTGTGTAGGTTACCGTGAGTTAGTGTTACAATGATAGCAATCATTCATCTTATCAGTCACTCCAATTGCATTTTTTTGCAAACTGACGTCCTCATAGTGTTTTGAGGATCATCAAAGACCAGAGCACTACCAACATGGATGGTAGGAAATGAAAAAACTTAATTTATTAAAAATCTATTTTACCTACTATATTTTAATTTGCCAGTTGTGATCATGGTTCCAAATTCTGCCTTTCTTAACATCAAATAGCTTTTTAAAAAATCAATAAATTAATAGTTCATTAAGAACCAATTATTAAAATTTTATTAAATAACCCTTGTACAAAACTGCAAGTCTTAAATCATTGTGTACTGTGTACATTTTTCTTTTATTTGCTTGAAACAGTTGCTTTAAAAGAGAAGACTTAATTTCCAAACTTGGGCATTCTTATCCTTAAAAGATGAAAATGTTCCTCTACCATCCAACTTTTGCCAAGTAAGAAGTTATTAAGAGTTTTTGGTGACATTTCTTATTCTAGTTTTATTTAGGTCAAACAATCTAAGTGAGAACATTAATATGAAAAGTATCCTGTTTTTCATCATCTTAACTGCAGTAAACCTTAAAGTGTGCCAATCTTCATGCTTTAGGGCATAATTTGGTTACCAGCTGGGGTCAGATAGAAATATTCCCCACAGTGTAATATTGCCAATTACCGTAGGTGTGGGGAGAACAAGAAAGAGTCAGGGGGTTCCATAGCCCCTCCAAAGCATCTGGTAGTAGATGCTCTGTGAGGGAGCGTTCAGGAGGAGATGAAACATTCAATCGCTCCTGCATGTCAATTCCGATATTCCCACGAACTGCCAATATGGCTCTCCTGCCACAAGGGAGGGATTTCCTACAGAACAGATGTCACTTACAGTATTATGTGGGCTAGCTATCTCAACAAATAATTGCTTGGCACTTCTGCCCTATGGCAAGGGTCTGAAAATATGTTAGGATGAGAATACACCACCCAAGCAGATGGGCACAGATAAAAGCAGAGCAAGGACACCCTGAGCCCAAAACTCTGTGTGAAAGCCAGATGGGGGTACCAAGCAGATGTCTCGCCTCATCTTCAGTGATAAAAGCCCAAGACCAAAATTTTCCAGCTATTAGTTATTTAGAACTTCTATTTTTAAAAGCCTTTAGATGAGCATGAGTTGCGTAAGTCCCCATTTATTCAAACAGAGAAACCGTCCACCTTCCTTTTTTTGGTATAAACTGACATTTCCATTTTAAATGATTGCATTAAAGGCTTGAAACAGACATGAGGCTCCTAAATCTTTTCCCCTCACTATCACCCCCGTCCCACAGACAAAAAAAAAGGGGGGGGGGGTGAAATTAGGGCCATATGGAAGGATGGACACAAAGAATGACAATGACTGAGAAAGGACAATTGAGATGAGACTTGCCTGAGAGACACAGCAAAAGAGAGAAAAGGCCCTTTTAAAATATCAATAAGAGAATCAAAGAAAGCAAGATCCTTTTTCTGGTGCAAGGGGGAAAGTTAATAACAGTAAAGAAAGAAGGCAATTGCAATATTCACCAAATGTAATGGGAGGAAAGAAGTGAAAATAGACTCTGAAACTGAGTTTTAAATAAATCCAATGGATAGGTGTGGCTCTTTCACTTAACTACACAATTCATGCATTAAAGTCTTAAAAAATATTTCCATTATTTGCTCCAATAGGATAATTGACTATCACTATCTAAATAATTCCTTGAAGAAAAGGAGGGATGTTTTTGTTCACAACAAACAGCTAAGGAGATTTTCTTTTTTAAAAAAGCATTGATTACAGAAATTACTTAGGGGGAGCATTACAATTGTGAAAATACTATAAATTATTAAAAGTCAATCAATCATATCTCAGAATTGGAAAATGGTTCAGCGTATTTCTGATGCACTTCTATGAATAGGCAACACATACTAACCACTTTGACAATTGTCCAGAAAAATAATTTTGTCAATCAGTAATGTCTGAAAACTGTGATTCAACTAAGCATCTATTCACATCCTGGAGCAAATTCAAAAACAATTCATAAGAAAAAAATAATCTGCTTTTTTTTTTGCTGGTATCGTTTTATATGGTTTATTTTTTAATCTTAAGAAACATTGGACAAGAAGCTGCACTGCAATCCCAGAGGTACGCAGTTTGAATCCACCAGATGCTCTTCTGGAGAAGGAGGCGCAATCTCCTCCTGGATCATTCAGATCCAATTTGATGGCACACACATAAAAAAATATAAAAATTTAAAAAAGAAAGGAAACATTGAAGAATTATACTTCTTTTCAAAAAATTTTAATTCTACTTAAATACTCTTCCATGCTGAGATGTATGGAGGGTCAGCAAAGAAGAGGAAGACCCTCAACCAGATGGACTGATACAATGACTGCTGCAAAGGGCTCTTGTGTGTCAGGAAGTGTGAGGATAGTGCCAGAAAGAACAGGGTTCAGATCTTTTGTTCAGAGGGTTGCTATGAGTCGTACCTGACTCAACAGCACCTAACAACATCAACAACAAATACTCCTCTGTTTTCAAAGTCTAATCATCTATCCTCAGTTATCAACATAGAAAGCTACAATACAAAATTATTAATGGAGATTTCAATCTCAACTTCTTTATCTGGATTCTAGCTTTATAACATTGGTAGTACGCTAAACATTCAGCAGCTCACCAAAGGCCGGTAGTTTGAATCTACAAGCCATACTGCAGACTGAGAGACCAGTCTTCTTCTGTAAAGACTTTTTAAAAAATTTATTATTATTATTATTATTATTATTAATGAAAATTTACAGATTTTTTATTTCCATCCATTCATTGTTTCATTTTACTCCCTGCCCACCCCTCCCCTCCAATTCATTGCTCTCTTTGAAAAGTGAAAGAAAAATTCTTTCATTGTTATACAATCCCTCCCCATAAGTCCACTCAACTATGTAGCCTTCATTCTGTACTCCTGTCATGACAATACAACTTAATCATATATCCCTTTTAAACAGTTCTCTCTCTCATCAGTTTCAATGCAGTATACCTAATTTATCGCATCTTTCTCAATCTTCCAATCCCAATATCAGTCCCATTTTACAACAATGGCACTATGCGGTATTTGTCCTTTCGTGACTAAGATATTTCACTCACCATAATGTTCTCCAGGTTTATCCATTTTGAATAGTATTACATGAGTTCCTTGTTTTTCAATACAGTGTAGTGCTCCATTGTGTGAATATACCTTGGAAACACTATGAAGTAGTTCTAGTCTGTCACACTAACTGTGAGTCTGAATCAATTTGATAGCAATGGATTTGAGTTTGGGTTTTGGCTTCTAGCTACAGCCCATTTGGAGAAATGTAACATGGAGAAAAATCCACAGGGGTTATTAACACTAAAATGAAGGAGTTTGGACTTTATCTTAATGCATATGTGAAGCTACTGAAATGTTTGGGTGTATTTGTTTATTGGGGGGGGGAAGCGGGGGGAGATACTGAATTTCATTCCTGGAGCTGCTGGAGTAACATACAAGTGGGCTTATGCAATTATTCTCTCACAGATCTGGATATTGTTGATGTCATTGTTGTTGTTGCTGCTGTTATTGTTGTGCCAGTAAGTCTATTATGACTCTAACAACCTTATGAAAAATGAATCTAAACCTTGACCTATTCTGTGCCATCCTCATAATCTCTGATATGCGTGAGTCAATTGTTGCAACCACTATGTCAGTTCATCTCATTAAGGGTTTCCTCTCTTCACTAACCATTCATTTTTCCCACCAGGATGTCCCCTTCCAGGTGCCCGTCCTTCCTGACGTCCTTTTTCAAAGACCAGCTTCTCCTAACAATATGCCAAAAAATTATGTCTGATGAAGCTTCAAGAACCAAAACATAACTTTAAGTCTGCCCCACTTGAATTTAAAAGTCATCTCTAGAATAGGTTTGAAGATTGAACACTAATAATAAAATACTAGATGAGTTATGGGATGACATCAAGGATATTATCCATGAAGAGAGCAAAAAGGTCATTACAAAAACGGAAGAAAAGACAAAAGTGAATGTCATGAGAGCCTCTGAAAAGTCAGTAGAGCATCAAAAAGTCAAAAATAAAGGAGCTGAACAGTAGAATTCAAAGGCCAACTCAAGAAGATGGGGTGGGGGGAAGTACAAGAACAGAATGTAAAAAGAGCTGGAGTTGAAGAATAAGAAGGGAAGAATTTATTTGGCATTTCCAAAGTTTGAACTGAAAACATTCAAGCTTCGAGTTGCAATACTGAGAGCTGCTATGGTCAAAATCTTGAATGATTCAGGAAAAATCAAAAGATAATGGATGGAATACACATAGTCACTGTACCAAAAAGATCTAGTTGACACTGAAAAATTTCAAGAAGTACCATATGAACAAGAGCCAATGGTAGTGAAGGAAGATGTTCACTTGCCAAAAACAAGGTCCAATAATCAACAGCCTACCAACTTACATGCTTCAAATCCAAGGCAGGACATTTGGAGGACAGCTGCCTGGCTAACTGACTGGAAGAGATTCACATTTGTTCCGATTCCCAATAAATTATGTGATCCAACAGAATGAGAAAATTTTTGAACCAATTGCCAAAATCAAGTGCAAGCAAAATATTACCAATGATCACCCAAAAATGGTTAGAACAATACATTGACAGAAAATTACCAGAAGTTCAAGTTAGGTTCAGAAGAGGCCATGGCC
Source organism: Elephantulus edwardii (assembly GCF_000299155.1). NCBI lineage: Eukaryota > Metazoa > Chordata > Mammalia > Macroscelidea > Macroscelididae > Elephantulus > Elephantulus edwardii. Next base: position 20,420,034 of record NW_006399772.1, read on the forward strand.
TCGGCGATAATGTCAAATGGCTCTTGGCTGAAAGCAGAGGATACCAGAAGAATGTCTATTTATGTTTTATTGACTATGCAAAGACAGTACAGATCATAAAAAATTATGGCTAACATTGATAAGAATGGGGACACCTAATTATGCTCATGTGATATCTATACTTATAAAGACCAAGAAGCTGTAATCCAAACAGAACACTTTGAAAACAGGAAAGGTGTACATCACGGTTGTATCCTTTCTCTACACCTATTCAATCTGTATGCCAAGCAAATTATTCAAGAAAATGTACTTTACGAAGAAAAATGTAGAATTGAGTTGGAAGAAAATTCATCAATAGTCTGCACTATTCAGATGACATAACCTTGCTTGCTGAAATTAAGAAGGATTTGAAACACTTACTGCAGAGAAACAAAGACTATATAGCCTTCCATATGGATTGCATCTCAGCATTAAGAAGACAAAAAGCTTCACCACTGGACCAATGGGAAACATCATGATAGATGGAGAAGAGGTTGAAATTGTCAGTGACTTCACCTTACTTGGATCTATAATCAATACCTGTGGTACCAACAGTAAGACGTTTAGGAACTGTATTGCATTGGAAAAGTCTGCCATCAGGGATCTCTCCAGATTACTGAGGAGCAATGATGTAAGTTTGAAGACTAAGTGTGCCTGATTAAGGCCATAGCTTTTTCAATCACTTCTATGCATATGAGAACTGGGTAATAAATAAAGCTGACAGTAGAATTGATGCCTTTGAGTGGTGGTGTTTGGGAAGAGTACTGAATTTTCCATGGGCTGCCAAAAAAGATAATTATGTCTTGGAAAAAGTGTACCCTAGAGTGTTCTTTAGAGACAAACAGGACAAAATTTTGTCTCACATAATTTGGGCATGTTGTTAGGAGAGGCTATTCGTTGGAGAGGAGTATTATGCCTGGAAAGGTAGAAGGTCGGTGAAAGAGAGAAAGACCTTTAGCTAGATGGATGACACAGTGACTGCCCAATGGGTTTAAGTGTCTTGGAAAGGATGAAGATGGCTTAGGATAGGGTAGGGTTCATATCTGTTGTTCATAGGGTCAAACTCAACTTGATGGCACCTAACAGCAAGTTGGCAGTACATAGGATACTCAATAATCTTCTCCAGCACCACAATTCAAAGACACTGATAGTTTTTCTGTCTTTTTTAGTCATTGTCCAACTTTCAGATGCAAAACAAGTAATAAAAAATGCCGAGGCTTGGATCAGATGTACCTTAGCCTTTACATTGGCATCATTACTCTTTAATACCTAAAGATGTCCTTGACAGCAGATTTACACAATGCAGTAAGTATTTTGATTTCTTGACTACTGGTGTCAATTGTGTTGATTGTGGATCCAAGCAAGATGAAATAACTGGCAAACTTCATTTTCTCTCCATCTATCATGATGTTACCTATTGATCTAGTGGTAAGGATCTTGAAGTTAAGATCTTCTCAGGTTTAATTCATTAAGATAAAATCATATTAAATTAGCATGGATCCTAATTCCAATGGCTAGTGTTATTGTGATAAAATCATGTGAAGACACAGAGTTAAAATGTGACGTGAGCATTGATGCAGAGGACTAAGTGATGCATCAAGAAATGCTCGTATTACTAGTAATCCCTAGAAGCTAGGAAATATTGTTTCTATTGTCTACTTTAAGCCTGAATCTCCACTGAGTTTTTAGAGTTGGAGGAACATTCTTCTAAGTGGTACAGCCCTCTTCTGTCAATATGTTTTACTAAGATAACCTGGGGTTGCTATGATGGTGAACATTGTGCCATTGGGATGCCAAATGCCATATGGTTATCCATGGTAGACACCGTTTGGTGGAGCTCCCAGTTAAAGACAGGTTTGGAAGCATGAGTGGCATCCACTTCCTAAACAACATGCTTCCAGAAACTCTACGAACTTTGATAAATGTTGATAGCTATGGAAAGGCTTCACTTTTGTCCTTAGGGTTGCTGTGAGTCATGCTCGACTCAACAGCAGTCAACAACAACAAACCACCTGGAAGAAGACTGCCCATCTTTCCCCTGACGATCAGCTGATAGATTAGAACCATGCAGCATTGATTTGGCTACTCAATTTCTTTCCACTAAGCCACCAGAAGAAATCCAAAGTTAAAATTTTGACTGACTTAGTTCCTTCTAGAGAAGCTCAGTTTCTGCTAGTTGCTCTCTCATAGCTTCTAGGAATTGCTAGCAGTGTGGGCATTTCTTGGTTTCTAGATGCATCACTTCAGTCTCTGCCTCAATCCTTACATGGCATTTTCCCTCTGTGTCTTCACATGGCTTTATTATAAGGCCAAAAGTCATTGAATTTTGAGTCCATACTAATTTAATACAATCTGACTTTAACTAATTAAATCTAAGAAGATCTTATTTCCAAAGAAGGTTACCTTTTTATGGGTGCAGAAGTTAGAGATTTCAACATATATTGTGGGGACATAATTAAATCTGCCACTGTTACAATTATTGCATTTCTACGGTGAAAGGTTATTGTTACTGCTGTTGCTATGTACCCTCAAGTTAAAACGGACTCACAGCTGACGTGCCAGCAGAATTTTAGAAGCAGTAAATGGGACAAAAGGAAGTTGCCCATCTTTCTTCTAAAGAGGAACTGGTAGATTCAAGGCACATGCCTTTGGGTTGTCAGTGAAACTCTTTACTGCTTACCCACCAAATGTGACAGATTATCAGGGCTAAATGATGGAGAAAGCTTGAAGAGAACAAACTTGGAATCAAGGACCATTGTGTAGCTGTAGTAGATATTCATATGAGAGATTATGATGGCCTTGAATCGGTGGAGGCAGCAGAAAAAGAGAAGGCAGTGATTTAGAAGAAAAACACAAGATTTTTGGAGTATTGCTGGCTAAAGAAACAAAGGATTAAAGGATCATCTTTTTTAAGACTTGATCAAATGCATGGATAAATAATCCACTCATGAAATACAAAATACTAAAACACAGAAAGATATTTGTTTTGTTGAGGGTATTTTCTTAAATTTTGCAACAAATCTCTTTAGCTCATATTTAGGGGAGGGGTTAAAAAAAACACAATCAAACCTCAAACTCCAGTTCACTCACTCTTCTTCACTCTTCTTGTTGAATTGAAACCAACTCATAGGTGATCCTCCAGCAAGTCTTTGGGAGGATGTAAATCTCATGGGAGGAGATTATCCACCTTTGTCCCATAGCACCACTGATGGATGCAAACTGCAAAAAAGGTGCCACTGTTATGATAACAACACAACTCCCTGTGGACTACACCACCAGAGTTTCTTTTCACATATTTACACTAAAATAAAATTTAGAAAAAAATGCATTATATTCCTGATTTCCTTGAATATCTATTATCTGATTTCCTTGTTTATCTATTATCTGATTTCACCCACAGGGTCAAAGACTTCAAGATACTCTTATTATTGCAACCAGATCAATAGACAATATCATAAGTGGAGAAAAGATTGATGTTGCCAGTGATTTCCTTATACTTGGACCCACAATCAGTATCCATTATAAGCAGCAGTCAAGAAATCGAAAGATGTGTTATATTAGGAAAATCTTCTGTCAAAGACATCTGTTAAGTACTAAAGAGCAAGACTGTCCATTTAAAGACTAAGGTGCACACTGATATCAACCCATCATCTTCCAATGCTGCTTATGCATGTGAAAGTTGAATACTGAATGAAGATTGGAGAAGAATTGAGACCTTTGAATTGAGATGTTAGTGAAATATATTTAATATACCATGAATTGAAAAAAAGAACGCTCATCTGTTTAGAATTAGTGCAGCCAAGAAACACCTTAGAGTTGATAAGACTTTTTAGAGTTGATAAGAAAATTTGAAAAGGAACAATAGTCTTCACTTTTCTGAAGGGGGTTTATATGGTCAAAGTTAATCAAGGTCCTATGTTTCAAGGTAAGTGAAGAAAAATTAGCTTAAAATTATAGGCCAATCCTGGTTAAAAAGAGAAGAACATTAATAGCGCCACTTTTCTGTATATAAAAAACTGTATCATTCCCTCTGCTTTGGTCCTTAGGGATGATAACACTCCATCTCACCTATATTGAACATATAATCAGAAGGGGTTAGTCCTTGGAAAAGGACACCATGTTTGGAAAAGTTAGAGTCAGTAAGGTAGATGTAGACTCTCAAAAAGATGGGTTGACACAGTGACTGACTACAATAACGTGATTGAACACATAGAGACTGAGATGATAAAAGATTGATCAATGTTTTGGTGTGATGTGCATAAGATTGCTATGAGTACAAGTAGATTTAACTGTGTAATAGTGACAGCTACTAGAATTCATTACCCTATACATTTCTGGACTTTACTGCTTAAAAAGATAACCATAAATGAAGGGTACAATGTTGTTATGAACCCCTAGCAAATGGAGTTGCATTCTGAGTACACATTGCCTTGAATTTCTAAAGAACTGTATTTTTGTTGGCCAATTCCCATTATGCATCTTCAAAGAAATGTGAAAGGCTTGAAGGGATGACGACTTGTTAAAATAAGTCATTAAAATGCAAAAAAAGGGGGAAATGCAAGAAAAATTGAAAATGAGCAATTGTCTTCACGTTTCTGAAGGGAGATTATATAGTTGAAGTTGACCAGTGTCCTATGTTTCAAGGTAAGTGAAGGAAAATTAATTTAAAATTATAGGCCAATCCTGCTTAAGGAGCAAGAAGAACATTAACAGCACAACTTTTCTGTATATGAAAGACTGTATCATTCTCTCTGCTTTGGCATTAATTAAAATTAATGCAGGCACTGAGGAGCAGTTTCAGGTTAAATAGAATCCTGTCGCCAGCCTGCCTTATATTTGAGACTTCTATGGGAGCCAGGTGGCTTCTACCCTCACCACAATCAGCTTCTGTGAGCAATTTCCTTCCATTAGTAACTCGTGAGCTCTGAAGCTATTTCACAGGGCATTAGATACTATGAATCTCTGATGTAGATATGTGTTATTGGGACAACACAATGAGGACTGGGTGAATTCTTCAGACTTCTTGATGAGGGAATTGATCATCGCTTGGATGAATTTAGCATAAACCCCAGCCAGCGTTTCGGCTCATCCAATTCTCATTATCACATAGTAGTAGCTACATTTGCTCAGATCAGAACCATGCAGCCCTTACATTTATAACAAAAGGACTTTGGGAAAAATTCCTTCATTCTGATCAAAATCACGTTTTTTTAGAGACAGCGCAGAGTTGTCATTTTATGTATTGCAGCCTTGCAGCTTCTATAATTTCTATCCCTTTTATCAACACTAGAGGCAGAGGGACTTTTACAGAATGTAAGGTATATTATGCAGACCATTTAACATAATTCCCCCCCTTTTTTTTAATGTCTGAGCTTTATAAGAAAGTTAAGTTCTAAGAGATCTTTGAAACAGCTAACTTCAAAAGGGTGTTTAGCATAAATGTACACGAGATTTATAATATCTGACGGAGATGACCAAATACTGCAGGTTATTGAACAAACTTAGAACACCCAAAATACATCTAGACAATGCGACCTAGCAATGCAAGAATTCAGCAACTCACTTTGTAATTGCAATTTTTTCCCTGTCTTCTCTTGTTCTATGATCGTCCCCTCTGTATTAGCATGAATATCCTTGAAATGCGCTTCTTGGCTTATTTTCTAATTTTTGTATCCTAATGCCTTTGCCTGTAACCATCTTTCTCTGTACTCCTCAGGGTGGGGGTGCTAGGTGGGGAGTAAGAGTGAACATCCACACAGGAAAAAGGAAGCTACAAGAAGATCCCAGGAAACTAGGGGGAAATAAGACCAAAAATGTGGACAGAGAAAAGACATGAGAGTCCTGCTTTTCTGCTCTGAGACAAAACATCTTGTTGCCCATATGGTGGACAGAAGGGAAGAAACTCCACAGAGAAAGCAAGAAACATCAACAAAAGAAATATTTGTCTCCTTTCCCATTCATAACTTTGACAGCATGGAGAGACCTCATCTTATGAGTAATGGTGATATGACAAATATTCATGAAGATGAGGGCAGCAATGAACAATCCAGCCTGAAATCTGTAAGTAACACCTGAGGTTCACTGACCTGGACTGCCAAGAGAACACCCCACAAATCCCATCAGCCAGACAGCAGTGGAAATCGCCAGGAGGCCTGGAGGCCTGGCACAGCAAGATGCATGCTGGGAAAGTTCACCATAAAGACATTTAAGCCTCACCTCATCTCCAACTAAGTCTGAGTGTTTGCCAACAAGGAGCAGATTTTACCTGAAAGCAATCACTTGAAATGAAAAGGCTTTAAGATTCCATCAATTGGAAAGTTAAAATTTCATCTAATTACCCTCTCCTACAATTAGTTGTCTCCTTTTCCTCTCTACATCTTTCCCTCAGTAAAACAGTCCGTTTTAGCAGCAAAAGGGAGGGATGAGAGAGAGGGTGCAAGTTCAAGAGAAGTCTCAGATTATTATAGCAAAGAAAGTGGCTGTATCATTTTTCTTGTAATCTTCCAGCCTTCTACATATGCCATCAACAAAATGAGATTAGGTGTTTCAAGAAGGTAAAGCATTCTACACACTTCAAGACAATTCACTTGTCGGGTTCTTGATTAGAAACACTGCACATGGATTAATACACTCAGAAATAAATAGCATGTTTAAAAACAATAAGTGTTCTTGGAACATTCATATAACTATCCACTTTTGGGAAGATTCATAATACCCACTTATAGCTGCTGAGGTAATTTCAATTTATAAGACATAAAGGGTTGTTACAAATCTTAACAAACACAAATTTGCCTCATAAGTTTCCCATAGAGCAGTTGATGGATTCAAACCTGTGACCTTTTGGTTAGTAGTCATGTGTTTTAACCAGGGTGCCTCAGCTTCATAATATAATGCATCACACTTGAAGTAAACTGAGTGACTAAGTCTTAGTATCTTTAAAAGTAAAATAAATGATCATTTTTTATGAACCCATTATCTTCAGAAAGTCACTGCAGATCAGGACCTGATCCTCTGCTTTTTAAAATCAGAAATATAATCTTATCACATTGCATCCTTTTTAATCTGTTTTTAAGATGCTGATGCAAGCTAACCAAAGACATGTTAAAAAAACAACCAACCAGCACAGCACAAACCATTGCTGTCAAATAGATTTCAACTCATCCTGATGGCTTGGAGCAGACTAGAACTGCCTCTTAAAGGCTATACGCTTCAGGAAACCAGACTGTTATATCTTTGTCCTGAGAAGCGGGCAGCTGTTAGGTAGTAGCAGAGCTGTAACCTCTGGGACACCACACTCCTAAGCCAGCATTATCATATTCATAAAATAATGACTCACTTAAATGCATTGCCATCAAACTGAAACTGACTCATAGCTGACCCTCCATTGGGTTTCCAAACTGTGAAACACAAGGGAGGAGATGGCCCATCTCTCTGCTGGTGGGTTGGAAGCATCAGAGAGGCCTAGCCTTTAGGTTTGCAGAGAGACTCTACAGATTCTACCACCAGAACTCACTGAGACCAATGTCAAGGTTAACCAAACGCAACTACTGTGTAGGGCATGTGTATTCACATACCACTTGCACAGGACTTTCAACTTCTCCACTACACCTGCTTTTTATATCCTTTTGTTTTAGAGGCTGATCCTTTTCTCAATCAAGTGGAGAATTTTCTACATTAGATAAATAATACATATTCCAGATCTAAAGAATATCTTTGGGTCAAATCGACTTCAAATACTCAAAACACACTTGACTTCAACTTAATAGACAAAATTAGATAAAACTGCTTTACCCTGCTGATATTAACTTACCGACTGAATCAGGATGTTAAATGGTGAAAAATAAACCAAGGTCATTAGAGTAAGCATCAAAATAACCTGTGTCCTTGGGAGGGCCTGGAGAGCATTATGCTGAGTGAACTAACTCAGTCCCAAAAGGACAAATAGTGTATAAAACCATTACTCTAGAAAGAGTTTGAGGTTTCAAGATAGGAGGGAGGGTGGAAGCAGAGGGGTGAGGGTGGGCAGGGGTGGGGTGAGGGTGTTAATTGTAGGGTTGCACAATTCAATGGGTTGAGGGTGAAGGAAATGGGAAGGATCTTTTGTGAAAAAGCAAGGTATTAACACTTTGTACATAAAACAGTATAAATTTTTTAAGTAAAAAAATAATGGAAGATCTAAAAAGATAGGGTAAAAGTGAGCATAGGTCAATGATGATTATTTTTATAAAAACAAAATGTATGGAAATGATAACGTGAAACACAATATGAATGGAGTAATGTGTCAAACACAGTGCATATGAATTAAATACAACATATACAAATTTTGTGTGAAAATGAATATAAACACTCATAAAAATAAAAAATAACCTGTTTGTCACCACTAATAACAGAGGTGATTGCCTGGTATTATCGTACATGTCATTTCTGTCCTCAGCTGCCTACTCAATTGAGGTAATGAATCTCTCCCTTCAAAAACACAAAAGGGAACAACCGATAAATCAATGAAATGCAGCATACACCAACACCATCTTGGCCAAAATAACTGGTCTACATGATGCAAATGTGATCCCAGCAATTTTCCCCCAAAATTTTTCACAGTGGAGTCAGGTAACCGAGGTTCCATGTTCCCTTGACACCAAGGTGTGAATGTGAACAGCCACACTGCTTGCTCGAAGAAGCAGCTTAGCTGAGGATAACAACATGCAAAACACACATGAAAGGAACGTTCTAGATAACACGGTAGATGGATCCTGGTTCCAGCTACCCCTGGGATTCACTCTCCTTCCCGGTAACAGGAGTCAACCAGTTCTCTTTGTGGCTCAGTCTACTTCAAATTGGGTTATTCTTGCTGGAAATTGTCAGAGGCCTCAATTTCAAAACTATTAAGAAAATGCTAAAGTCCAACTAAGTGAACAAATAAAGAGATACCAGCCTCACTATAGTCATAAAGCAATTAACATTTTTCCTAGTTGCACAATTTTGAGCTAATTTGTTAAAATCCCTGAGCCTCATTTCATTATCTGCAAAACAGAATTTATAACTATAGTGCTAGTCTATAGAAAAATGAGAAATAATACAAGTAAAGTATTTAGTGTGATGCCTCACCCACAACACTTATTCAAACACTGAGAATGTATGATTTTAGTGTTTTGGTAATGAAATTATGAAGCTCATGATGATAAATAACCTAAAAAGAAAACAATATAAATACAGATCTTAAGATATAATGTGATTTTTTTTCCCATTGTAAGCCTGCCTAAGTATTTTTCAGTAAAGAAAGTTATAAAAACTAGGGTAGCTCTGGTGGCCTAGTGGCAAGGAGCTGCAACTACAATCCCAGAGGCGCACGGTTCGAATCCACCAGATGCTTTGCCGGGGAAGGAGGGACTATTTCCTTCTGTACCAGTCAGATCTGATTTGATGGTACACTCACACAAAAATAATAAAATAAAGAAATTTCTAAAAACTACAAAGAAATATAAAGTAAAACATAATTGTAAACCAGACTTTAACAAGCATTGATTTTTTTTTTTATCAAGGATGCTTTCGGCAGAATGTTAAATGATCCAGGAAGTATTAAAAGAAGATGGAAGGAGTATACTGAGTCACTGTATCAAAAGCAATTGGAAAACACAGAAGAATTTCATGAAACAACATATGAGGAAGAGCCTATGGTGATGAAAGAAGAAGTTCAGGCTGCTTTGAAGGAAATGGCAAAAAATAAGGCTCCAGGAATAGATGGTATACCAATTGCCATATTTCAGTTAACAGATGCTGCCATGGACGTGCTCACCAAATTGTGCCAAGAAATCTGGAGAACGACCACTTGGCCAACTGACTGGAAGAGATCTATATTTGTTCCTATTCCAAAGAAAGGTGACCCAACAGAATGTGGAAACTATAGAACAATTTCACTGATTTCACATGCAAGCAAGATTTTACTGAAGATTATCCAAAAACGACTGGAACAGCACATCAACAGAGAACTACCAGAAGTCCAGGCTGGGTTTAGAAGGGGTCGTGGTACTAGAGATATTGTAGCTGATGTTAGATGGATCTTGGCTGAAAACAAGGAATACCAGAGGAATGTCTATCTGTGTTTCATTGACTATGCAAAGGCATTTGACTGTGCAGATCATAACAAACTATGGCTGACTCTGAGAATGGGAATCCCAGAACACTTGATCGTTCTAATGCGAAACTTATACTTGGACCAGGAGGCAGTCGTCAGAACAGAGCAAGGGAACACTGCATGGTTCAAAATTGGGAAGGGCGTATGCCAGGGATGCATCCTATCTCCATACCTTTTCAACCTATATGCAGAACAGATTATCCGGGAGGCTGGGCTCTATGAGGAGAAACATGGGGTCAAGATTGGTGGACGATTTATCAACAATCTGCGTTATGCGGATGACACAACCCTGCTTGCTGAAACTGAAGAGGACCTGAAGCGCCTGCTGCAGAGTGTCCAGGACTGCAGCCTCCAATATGGATTGAGGCTGAATGTCAAGAAGACAAAGATTCTCACCACTGGACCAATCGGCAGCATCAGGATGGATGGTGAAGAGATTGAGATTGACCACCATGTGACTTCACCAATTCATAATCTATGTACAGCTATGGCATACTTCACTGATCAGAGGATTCTGGTAGGGTGGTTATTGTGTTGTTAGGTGCTGCCAAGCCAAGTAGAACATAACAACACTAAGAACAACAGATCTGAACCCTGTCCTATCTTGTCCCATCCTCATCATCTCTGACACACTTAAGCACATGTATAATCACGGTGACAAGATGACAGTAACCATGTCAATACATGTCATTGAGGATCTTCCTCTTTTTTACTAACCCTCCATCTTTTCAAACATGATATCCCTTTCCAAGGAATAGCCTTCCCTGGCAACATATTTAAAATATGAAATGAATCTTTATCATCTTTGCCTCCAAGGAGCACTCTGGCTGCACTTTTCCCAAAACATATCTGTTTGTTCTTATGACAGTCCATGGACTATTCAGTGCTCTTCCCTAACACCACAACTCAAAAGCATGCATTTTTCTTCTCCCTTCCTTATTCACTGTCTAACTCTCAGATGCCTAGCAAGTGATTGAAAAGATGACGGCCTGAATCTTTCTGTCTTGTGACATCATTGCTCCTCAGTGATTTGGAGAGGTCACTGACAGCAGATTTTCCCAGTGCAATATGTCTCCCGATCTCCTGACTGCTAGCACATAGGGGAGTAGTGATCTGATGATAATGAAAAGGTCAACAGTTTGAATACTGTCCTAAAGTGTCCTAAAACATTAAGCAGTGTTATAATCCTGCTGATGATATCAATGATGGTGGTGGTGGTGGTGATTGGAAAGAGAGAATCGTGTGCTTTGTATACTTCTTTTACTATTTTAATGTTTACATACCAAATAAATTGTCTTGATTTGTAGCTGCTTGCTAGGAATTGTGATAATTCCCTGGATTGTGATGGTGGTGATGATGATAGAGGAGGAAGAAGAAGAAGAAGATTTTTCTCTTCTACTTTTGAGTATAATTAAAGTGCATATATTTCCAAGGGAAAGTATATGCATATTTCACTTGCAAATTATAGCTCTACGTGCATTCTTTCTCTTATAAACAAGTTCCATTCTTAAATCTGTCTGACCCTAAATTGTACATAAGCAATAAATGTTAGGTGTGTTGCATAACTAAGGACTGTCAGTCAAATGTCTATCTTAGTTTATCTTATATCAGGCTTCCTTCTATCTTCATAGTCTTAGTATGGACCAGTTAGGAAATAAGGAGACTCACTGCACTGGGAAACTCTGCGTTAGGGACTTTTCCTAATTATTGAGGAGTAATGATGTCAGTTTGAGGACTAAGGTGTGTCTGATTCAGGCCACGGTCTTTCTGATTACTAGTTATGCATCCAAGACCTGGACAATGAAAAAAGATGACAGAAAAAGAATTGATGCCTTTGAGCTGTGGTG